>NC_134485.1:160033681-160178681 GCF_040206685.1 Ascaphus truei
CAGAGAATAGCTCGCAAGCGCCACCATGTGTATTTTGACGGCATTGCAGTATTGTAACCAGCCGGAATAAAAAGCTTAAATTCCTGCCGGAAAATAACGCAATGCACTCTGGCTGAAAAATATCAGAAACCTGAATACACCCGAGTATACCCGAATTCGCGGGACTAGCCGTGCTCGAATAAAGTATGTCGCCAGTGTAGTAGGTTTATTGTGAATGCATAACCAAAAATAGCATGTATATAAAATATAGATTTTGTATACATTATTTCTTCACGTACACACAACACCTTTTATTGGTTAAAAGTATAATACAACCTGTTGATGAATGACATACCAGTGCCACATGCAATTGTCCACACAGCAGAGAAGAACCATATTCATCTGTTTCCTAAGTGAATGGTATTTGTACAAATGTATTTATCATTACAATGAATTAATACATCTATGTAGTTCTATGAACATATATGTATTTGCTTACATGAAAAATAGGTGTTTATGACATTCCGACGTGTCTCCACACCACCGGCTGTTTGCTCAGTATCAGCTGGTAAATTTAAGGGATGCTCCTCCTCCAAGCCCTGACGTACTGTCACGGCCGAGTTTATTCTAACACTTACCCGGTCTCGGCCCCGACAGATACCGGGCACGCGCCGGGGTGTCTCGTGCGTGCGCCGGAGCCTCAGAGACTCGGTCCTCCGATCGAGACACCCCCCTCCACTCTCCGGGTCCACCGGATCCCCCGGATCCCCCCACCGCCATCCCCCACATCTCCGGACAGGGAGCCCTGGGCACGCGCGCATGGCGTGCACGCACCCGATGAAGCGTGACCACGCATCTGTGATGCGCGGCACGCCGAGGGGATTCAATTAGAAAGCCGGGAAACCTCCCGGCTTGCGGCTCTAGCCGCCTTAGAATAAAACGTGTCGCCACTGTATGTCGGTTTGTACATTATTGCGGAGTGCCAGATTGTGCAAATTGCAACATGCAATGACAATATCTGACACTTTAGCAGGCTTATATTGCAATGCCCCCCTTTTCTATCTGAAAATGTGCCCTTGTATTCTCCAACGTCTTAGCGTGAAAATACACCGTCTGCCGACTCAGGACGACTTCCAACCTCCGGAGGATTTACCCCACTCTTATAGCGCTGATGATCTGGGAAAACAAAATGGCGGACGAGCTCGGGAGAAGACAGTAATTGAGTCAGACAAGCTTTGTCAAAAACTGTTCTCTCATTTATTGAAGGTCTACAGCCGGTTTATATAGCAAACTTGAGCATAGAAAATAGCACAGATATGAGAACATACTTCCCCTTTTACTTCCCAGTCTGTCTATCTCAGCAAAATGACAGTTAGACAATTTATGGTCTGAGAAAGGGGCTCAATACCGAGTTAGGAGGCCGCTAAGGAAATGGCAGTATATTGTGAAATGCATTGTTGTGTAACTTATGCCCGGTACGGCTGAAGACAAGTTCCTGTTTTCTACAGGGCAAAAATAAGTCTGAATAAGTCTGAACAAACATAGTTCAGCTAAAGATAAGTAGGTGACAGGTCAAGACACATTCTCAGACCTGCCTGCACAGCACAATTACATATGGCATGTGATTAGTTCCTGAGACTTAAACGTTAGTACAGAATAGTTATAGAAAAATGGTTATCCAGCAATCAAAATGGAGTCCCCCCTTATATGCACATTTACAATCCCCCCTTTTGTCATCACAAAATGACAATTAACCTCTAGGATATGGGGGTCTCGTATTGGATTTGAATGTTATCATAATCCATCAAAGGTATCTGGACTCTAGTGGCAGTAGGTCCAGAGTTACGTATCATATTTGAGAAACTGTGAATGGGGGCATTAACGTCCAGTGATGCATATGTGTGATCAATGGACTTACCAAAGGGCATAATCATTTTACATAAAGATAAGCACATAAATTTGCAGCATGAAAAAATAATAACTAATACTACGATTATACTAGTGATTACTATCAGTCCCATAAGAAGTTTCCTTCCCTTATTTTGTCGTGGGTCCATAACCTAACAACTACTATATTGTTTTTGATATTGTTGATATATTTTGTCGTACTGAAATAGTGGTGCAGGTTTTGGGGGTCCGAAGAAAATAAAAATATATATAAATATATATGGCCACAGGAGTTCTTGTTTGTAGAGAGATATATATCGGTGTGGCTGGTATGATATCTTTTCTGTTTACCAGGTTGACTATTACTACAAAAACTATTACCAATTTCTAAATTACTATTCACACTGCTCTTCTGTAACTATTAGCACATTATGGCGGCTAAAATTTGTGAAAATCGGTGGGGGCTAATTTCTACCGGGAGCGATTGCACAAATATCCATCTTGCACGCATCTTTCATACTGCATTTATTCAGAATGGCAAAACAGCAAAATGGCTGCTATGGTAAAACATGGCTGACTTATGATCCTTTCCTTGTGGCTGACACACGCCTCTGGGTGACCTCCCACTTTCCTCATAGCCTCATATCCAATCTTCTTAGTCCCCTCTTATTCTTTAGAGACAGTCTATTTAAAGAACAGTTAACCATTGCATAGTCCTGCTGGACCAGGAGATTGTCCAATTGTGCCTTGTCATTCTTTTTCGGCCATTATATCGGCACAGTTGATTTCTTCTCGGTCTCTTCTTCTGGGGGACTGCTGACATCACCGAAAAGAGGCATAGCGTCGGTGGGGGTGCAACGCACTTCTGGATCAAAGTTTACTGCATATGACACATACATAGAGAGTGATGAGTAGGACAGACACACACACAAAAGCATCCAATAGCTTCGCTTCCAGAGAACTAATCCAACCACCAAGTCCCAACAAATCCCATCCGTCATCTCTACCTTTAAACACTGGACTATTTTCCCCAAATAACATGACCTGTTCTAGTTGCAGGGTAATATTCTATCTGTCCTCCTATCACAGAGTCAATAACTTCCCTAGGGCAAACTCTTATTTCTACACCCTTCATAACCAATTTCTTATAGATGGTTCTACAAATGTCTTATATCATATTGTCTTTTTCTCAAGGGGTTAAATATAACACTTATTTTCCCTGGGGTGCAACCTATTGAATATAGATAGTATATTGGGTTATATTATACATAAAATATGGGCTTTGTTTACTAGGATTCCATTGTGTGACAAAAGGTGTGCATATATGCTATACACAAATCAATAAAAACAAAATAACAATTACTAAACAAAATATACCTGTTCCTACCCTATCGTCTTTGTGTGCACACTATTTACACAAACCTAATAGACTATACATTTATAATTAAAATAACAAAACCTGTAAAGAAAAAAGATTATTAAAAAGTTCAAAGTTCATATGTTGAGGCCTGGAATTTTGGCTGTGTCTCTAGGCTTTTCCACTTTGGATACGGTGTAGATTGAAGCAACTGTGGGTGGTGCTGGGATAATTTTCATATGCGTAACGTGGATCCAAAAAGAGACCTCTGCCACTTTATTTGCTGTAGTGGTGATGAGTAGTACTTTTAATAGTAGTAGTAGCGCCTTTTCATCTGGGATGAAGAACGTTCTTGCGTAGGAAATGCTTGACCATTAACCCATCTCTCGTAGGTGCACTTTCAACTTTGACATGTGCCTAGAGAGACTCAAAAATATATCAGTTGCATACAATACTTACTAATTGTTTTACTACACAGTCACTGTGGTCTTGACTTTGCTACAATATAAATTCATTCAAATTGGTGCCTCAGCTATTGCCAAACCAAAAGAAAAAAAATGACTAAAATAATTCTGTATAGAACTCCAAACTAATTACTTGTAATATAATTTCTTTGAAAAGTGCCGAGCACACTGCCAACCTTAAAAGGCACTCAGCATTATTCTTAAAAATAAATAAATGATAATTTCAGATTTCGTTCATCCCGGGCACTAACCCATCTAATAATTTCAGATTTCGTTCATCCCGGGCACTAACCCATCTAACTTCTGGGCATAGACAGCTATATGATAAACAGCAATAATACCCCTCCTTTGTTCACATATTTTATATATGAACAATATTACAGAAAGGATAACAGCATTCAAAACATAACTAACTATTGTTGTTTGATCTGTAGCTAAACTAACTTGAATCCTTTGGGTATAAAATTTGCATTAAAAACACTGAAAACACTACTGAATATAAATATAAGCAACTATTGTCTTCTGACAGAAACATCCTGTAATATAAGAAATTATAGACACAGATTTAAAAACTTTTTTTTTTTTTTTTTTTTCGGATTGGAACAAGCTTGAAATAGCTTTCTGGGCATCCTGCCAAAACCTTGGAACAAAATAGATAAGAAAAAAAAAACTGTTAATTACATTACAATATAATTTGGGACATCTAAAAATGCAGCTCCTCACACGGCCTGATAAGAGAATAAAATGTGACACACAAAAGAAACAAAAATAATACAACAAAAATTACCAAGACAAGGCAATGCAAAAACTGTTTGATCCTGCTCGCAAACTATATTAATAAAACAGTTAAACCTAATTTGTAGCTACAGAGCTTCGGTTAATTTTCGTGTCTCAAATGTATCTCCGCACATTTTTTTCAACTGGAGAAGGGGGGCTAATTATTTTAGATTGTCTGGGCTGCTATTCTGATTCTCTCTCTCCCTCTCTCTCTCGACATGGAAATAGAGAAGTTGGAAAAGGATGTCTTTCTGGTTTTTAAGAAATCATCGTCTGGCCAGAACGAATAAATCCTCAAAATATACCAGTGACTGGGCTGAATTATATATTTTTTTTTTCTTTTTTCTGACATTTGCCCATCTTTTTGTCCTTTTCTCTATAACCAGTCAAACTCTCCCTTTCCCATTATTGATTAGTTTGTGTTATAGTGCGGGTGTTTCTTACCTTTAAAATTTACACTTAACATGAGCAATTAATTATGTTCTTATTTCAGAAACACTTGCAAGTACCTAGATAATAATTGTATATATACAATAAACCGACATTCATATTATTCAATGCACATAAAACTTTCACATAGTTAGGATTCACTCAGATTATACAAGCACACAGGGATTACTTAATCAACCTTTTTACCATATTTATAAAATTTAATAAAACATTCTGGGGAAAAACTAATTTTCCTACCTTGAATTTACACACAAAACATATTTTCCACTAAGATTTACAATACTTGAGAATCTCAATACCGGCGGGAAAGACCCGTCTGAATTTAGACAAAAATATTCTACTAAAAAAAATTCTCTGGTTCCCTTCTTAGGGGCTGGTTTGCAATTCCTGGAAAAATATCTTGTCTCTTTACAATCATAGCACTTCCTGTCCTTTCTTTTCCCTTGCTTTCTTAGCTTCTCTGCTCTTTTTTTTTTTTTTTCTTCTTACGTTATGTTAAATATAAATACAGCAGTTTGGAGTTATAACACATTTTTTTTTTTTTTTTTAGCGTTGTTTGACAGACCTGCATAAAACTGTGCCACAGTGTCAGTATCTGATTCTGATTCATCCTGTGACTTTTCCCTGTCCCATGAACGGTCCCTGACAGGGGTTAATTCCTGCCTAGAGTCCGTCTCTTCCCCATCCGTACCGATCTGCCTGGCAGGCATATCAATAGGGACTGGTCTAGGGAGCCTATTGCTTCGGGTTCCCCATGAAGCCATAAGAACTTCTTTATCGGAGACTGCCTCAGAGCCTGTGACCTAGGAAAGGTTAAGGGATCAGGGTTTTTTTTTTTTTTTTTTTAGAACAGGGACACTGGGGTAAATTGGGGCTACCTATGGAAATGGTAATTGTCCCGATGCCATAGGGGCAGGGGGCAAATATGCATTTTGAGAGTTATATATATATATAAAAAAAATTCAGTTGACAGCACTTAAAAGATACAATTTTGACACAGGCTGCAGCGCATTCCGTATCAGTTTTAATAATGCTAAAATCAACCTCTGCTTCAGCACAATCCTGTGTGTCAGCTAACAATGATTCATATTCGCGTTTTTTTAGCAGTGCGAATCAAATCGTTCCTAGTAGTATTTTTAGGTATGAAAACAGATGATTGCGGTGTAACTAGGACAGGTTTGGCATTACTATGTGCGGGAGTTAATGTTACAGCACATGAATCAGTCAATACCTCTTTAAATTCCTCAGCTAGTTCCCTTACAGAAGCACAAAAATCCTTAACTCTATGATTGCTGGCTCCTGCAGATGACTCAGACGTCACAGAACCTGCTGAAGCAGTGGTTTCTTTAAGTTTCCTTAAAGGCAATTGGTTACGGGGTGATGGTATATCGGAATGAGACGAATCTGAAGTATCGTCTTCCCATTCACTCTCCCTGGAGACAGGGGGTGAAACGAGAGATGAAACTTTTGTGGAGCTTACGGTATTGGGAAGCTTTCTGTTTGGGCTTTCTTTACAGGACGACTTATGATGCTCAGATTCAGATAGGTGTGCCACCTCTGATTCTGCATCGTCTCTCAACTCCACATAGGTGGGTAGAGAGGGCTGTGGGCAAATGCCATTACTCTCCTCCCTGCGTACGGATGCAGGAGGTTTGGGGTGATGACTTGCAGCATAGTGTGATAACGCTGCCAACATGTTAGGATCAAAACTTGGAAAATAGTGGCACAGGTGTGATAGGACTATACGGGGGTATTTGTAACATCACAGAAGGCGGCGGTGTTGGGGGTAAAATATCTGGAGGAAAAAACTCCTGTGGGGGTGCATTAGGGGCTTGGGAATACATTGTAGTGAGATTATCAGGCGGGGGTGGCCAAATTGGCTCCTCAAATTTTGGGGTATTATTTTGTTTAGCCTCATCAATGTGAGGTGCAACTTTTACCCAAATGCGGCCACATAATGCCATATAATGCATGTCCCACTCGGGATCAGGCTGAAACCATAGCCATTCAGGATCTCCACCCAAACATAATCCTTTTATCATTGTCATATGAAATGCGGCAAAACTACCTTCCCATCATTTAGACAATACAATACACACTTGATTAAAATAACCAAAATCAAGCAAGCACTGCACTGTAAAAATATATGAGCAACACAGCGTGATATCATGCACTTATATACTTAGCACTTATATACTTAGCACTTATATACTCAGCACTTATATATCCTACGCACTGATATACTTATCACGTATATGTCTTACGCACAGATATACTCAGCACTTATATACTTATGCACTTATATATACTTAGCACTTTATATGTCTTATATATCTTATTTTATATATATAACGACATGCCCATGCACAATAATACAGAAAAAAGAAAAAATCCCTTAAAAATCCCGTACAATCCTCCTCCCCCCTTAAAAAAAAAATACACTTTTCCCACAGACACTTTAAGAGTTTTTCAAGCAGATACCCAACTATATCGCTTGTTCCTATCTCTCAACAGGGACTATAACCCTGTGTATATACTTCTGTCAAGGATTCATGTAATCCTGACTTCACTTTGAGTCCTTTACTCAAGTGTCTCTATGGTTTTTCCTTAACCTTGGATCATCCGGTGCAGCGGTAACTCTAAAAAACTTCTAAACTTTAAAACCTTATGGGCTCTTTTGGGCAAGAAGACACAGACGGATAATATACAGATAAAATATATATCTTGTATGCTTACCCCGAATGTGGCTTCTTTCCCAACTTCCGACACCATGAAAATGTGCCCTTGTATTCTCCAACGTCTTAGCGTGAAAATACACCGTCTGCCGACTCAGGACGACTTCCAACCTCCGGAGGATTTACCCCACTCTTATAGCGCTGATGATCTGGGAAAACAAAATGGCGGACGAGCTCGGGAGAAGACAGTAATTGAGTCAGACAAGCTTTGTCAAAAACTGTTCTCTCATTTATTGAAGGTCTACAGCCGGTTTATATAGCAAACTTGAGCATAGAAAATAGCACAGATATGAGAACATACTTCCCCTTTTACTTCCCAGTCTGTCTATCTCAGCAAAATGACAGTTAGACAATTTATGGTCTGAGAAAGGGGCTCAATACCGAGTTAGGAGGCCGCTAAGGAAATGGCAGTATATTGTGAAATGCATTGTTGTGTAACTTATGCCCGGTACGGCTGAAGACAAGTTCCTGTTTTCTACAGGGCAAAAATAAGTCTGAATAAGTCTGAACAAACATAGTTCAGCTAAAGATAAGTAGGTGACAGGTCAAGACACATTCTCAGACCTGCCTGCACAGCACAATTACATATGGCATGTGATTAGTTCCTGAGACTTAAACGTTAGTACAGAATAGTTATAGAAAAATGGTTATCCAGCAATCAAAATGGAGTCCCCCCTTATATGCACATTTACACTATCTAAACACCGAAATCGTGTTTTCAGAAGCCCAAATGTCCTCTCTATCATGGATCGGGTAGATATATGGGCAAAATTGTACCTCTCCTCTGCTTCACATTGAGGGTTTGGCACCGGGGTCAACAGCCATGGCCCAATTCCGTATCCTGAGTCACCTATAATCCATCGTACCAAAAAATAAAACAATTTGTGTTAACATTATTACATTGAACAGTTCATATAAAAACTAGAGTTTTTTGTTAACACATCATAATATGTACTCACCCACCAGCAAACCAGGTCCAAAATAGCCTTCTTCGAAAGCATGGAAGACTGATGAGTTACTCAGGATAGAGGAATCGTGACTGGAACTAGGGAATTTGGCTACCACATGCATAATCTTCATCGTGGCATCGCATACCACCTGTACATTCAGGGAATGGTAGTGCTTACGATTGCGGTAAGCATGCTCACTCTGACTAGGCGGGATCAAAGCAACATGGGTGCAATCTATTGCACCCATCACACATGGTATCCCGGCAATCGTACAAAAGCCATTCCTGACTTCCAGCCACTCTGTGTGCTCTGTAGGAAAATGAATATAATTCCTAGCATGTCTATTCAGTGCACATAGAAACTGGGTAAAGGCCCGCGAGAATGTAGATTGCGAGACCCCGCCCACTATGCCCACAGTTATCTGGAATGACGCGGAAGCAAGATAATGTAATGAGCACAGCATTTTAACAAGCCCAGGGACTGCACGACCTCTGGCTGTCACAAAATCTAAATATCCCTGTATCTCTTCATAAAGAGCTAAGATTGCTGCTGAACTCAAACGATAGCGACTTACAATCTCCTCCTCACTCATCCCATCTAACATGGTTCTCTCCCTGTACAAATGAGGATGAGGCACAACTTCTCTCCTCTCTCTTCTCCTCTCATCTCCTTGCCCTCTCCCTTGACCTCTCCCTCTCCTGTCCGCGTGCCTGTCCCTGTCCCTGTCTCTGTCCCTGTCCCTTCCTTGGCCTGTGACATCCTCTCCATCAGCAAGCCTCTTGTCCAATAGAATATTCCTCCGTCTCATAAATATTCTCATCATTTTCAGGTCTGTAACTGTCAATGCGCAGGTAATTCCACTCCTTTAAATACCTATGTGATGATGTCAGGTGACTTGATGAAATGCAAGGTGTTACATTAACATATCCAAGTTGTTCACTCCCAACGTGTATCCAGAAACAATTAAAAGGATTATTTATGTGTGTTCACCAGGCAATCATGATATTTGAGAATGATGTAACGTTAAGCTTTGTACAACCATTTATTGGCTAGTATTTCTGGAATGTGTAATGCATGTACCACTTCAGAACGCAACACTCAGTCATCTAATTAGGATACAACCATGACATTGACGTTGAGAAACTACGTTGCAACATGTGTAATTTGGCATGTTATTGTCACCTGTTCACATGAACTAATTGTAAGTGCATATCACCCAGTAGCCCAAGCACGCTGCCTTGGGGTCACACTCGACTCCTCTCTCACATTTGCCCCTCACATTCAAAACATTTCTAAAACCTGTCGCTTTTTCCTCCGCAATATAACAAAGATACGCCCTTTCCTCTGTTGCTCGACTGCTAAAACTCTGACTCAGGCCCTCATTCTCTCCCGTCTTGATTACTGTAACCTCCTGCTGTCCGGCCTTCCTGCCTCTCACCTGTCTCCCCTACAATCTATCCTTAACGCTGCTGCCAGAATCACTCTACTCTTTCCTAGATCTGTCTCAGCATCTCCCCTCATGAAATCCCTCTCCTGGCTTCCGATCAAATCCCGCATCTCACACTCCATTCTTCTCCTCACTTTTAAAGCTTTACACTTTAAAAACATTTTACTGAAGCTCCCCCCTTATCTGCATTCTTGATCACAATAGACTTGACGTCCATAAGAGTCTTGAGACTGCTTCTCTCACTTTCTGTAAGATTGTTAGACATTGTTGATGAAAAAGAGAAACCCCTGGAGAGTATCCGGAGGTCCCTCTCGACTAGTGTCTCAAAGGCTGAAATAAATGGACACCTAGACACACTAGGTACAAAGATTGACTTTTTCTTTAAACCAGAATTTGTATGGCCAAAAAAAGAGGACAAAGCAGTCTCAGGAACCAAAGGTTCAGTGTTACTCTCCTGAAAAAGCATCTCCATATCAAGGGAAAAAACTGTGTCTGCAAAGGCATTTGATGAACCTCTGACAACAACTGTGTCAACATAATCAACATCTTTCACCACTAAATCGGCATTTTGTTTTGAATACATCTTTTTTCAGGCTAATTTGCACATCTCAACACATTACTATTGCTGTGATGCCACCTTTACTTTTTATATTTACTGTAACCTCACTTATTTTCAAATTATGCACTTCCTTCCACCAGCCTCATCATGTCTCTAACTCTATTCATATTTCGCCATCTCTCCTTACTTCACCACTTCTCAGTTCACATGAACTCCTCTCTTACCTGCGCCCTCTGTCACCACACAGTTATGCCGCCTGCACTAAAACACACCCTTACAAATCATCCTCACACATTATCTTTCTGTCCATGCTTCTCCTCCTTGCTTCTGGGGATATCTCTCCCAATCCTGGTCTCTGCCTTATTTCTACTTGCTCTCGTCCTCGCCTTCCACATGCAACTTCTACTCCTTCTGGTGTCAACCCCTCTAACCTCATACCCATCCCCTGCCACCCTCCCTCCTCTCTCCCTTTCTCCTGTGCCCTTTGGAATGCTCGCTCCCTCTCTAACAAGTTCCTCTCTGTGCATGACTTCTTTCTCTCTCACTCCCTGCCGATTTTGAGCACTTATCGGTGCTTACTGAATCTCAAATCCAATTTTGGCGGGTAGAATGCCGATAAAAGCCTTATCGGCGCTTACTGCATGAGGCCCTAAATAGGCTCGGGGAAATCAAGGAACCTAGCGTTCTAGTCTTCTTAAAGACCATTTTCGGCCTATCAGTAAGAATTTATTTTAATTGAGGATCTAGACGCAAGGTATCCGAAGGTTTCTGAACAATCTGGTGAATTTGATTCACTTGTCCATTAAATTGAGTGATGAACAAAGGTTCATTGTGATTGATCCTTACAGTTCTCTTAGAATGATTGATGTTAATCAAATCTTTACAGGCATACCCCGCTTTAAGGACACTCACTTTAAGTACACTCGCGAGTAAGTACATGTCGCCAATAGGCAAACGGCAGCTAACGCATGCGCCTGTCGGCACGTCCTGAACAGCAATATCGTCTCCCTACCTTTACCGAAGCTGTGCGCAAGCGGGGAGACTATAGTGCCTGTTACAAATGTGTTATTTACATCAGTTATGCACGTATGTGATGATTGCAGTACAGTACATGCATCGATAAGTGGAAAAAAGGTAGTGCTTCACTTTAAGTACATTTTCGTTTAACATACATGCTCCGGTCCCATTGCGTACGTTAATGCGGGGTATGCCTGTACTTTCTTTATTAGATGCCTCCTGAAAGGCCTGCTCAACGATTCGTCTATTGTAACCACGTTGATGAAATCTCTCACCAAGATCTCTAGCATGTGATTGAAAAGATTCATCAACAGAGCACAATCTCTTATAGCGGAGAAACTGTCCCTTGCGGATCCTATTGATGAGAGATCTAGAATGACTGCTTTGACAGTGCAAAAATGAATTTCTAGAATGAGCATTCCTAAACACATTAGTTTGAATTTTATTATCCAAGTCCACATAGAACGTCACATCCAAGAAATTTATATGATGTTTGTCAGTGTCCATTGTGAATCGTAAATTAACATCATTAATATTAAGTGAATTGAAAAAAGTGTGTAAAGAATGAAGATCACCGTCCCAAATAAAAAACAAATTATCAATGTAGCGTTTGTACAGGATGATATGGTGACGAAATAAAGTAGTGCTCCCATAGATGTGACTAAGTTCCCAAAGACCCATAAAGAGATTGGCGAAAGAAGGAGCAAAGGATGTGCCCATAGCAGTGCCATTAACTTGTAAATAAAAGTGTGAATCAAATGTGAAGTAATTGTGTGTAAGCAAGAATGAAATACATTCTTGAATAAAAGTGCATTGTGCCTGTGATAGTGTTGAATTCTGTAAAAAATGTGAAGTGGCCAATAAACCGTGCTCATGTGCTATAATAGTGTATAGGGATGTGACGTCCATGGTGACCCAGCGATAGTTGAAGTTCCAGTTGATCCCCTCAACAAATACCAATAAATCAACAGTATCACGGATATATGATGGGAGGGAATACACTAAAGTTAGTAAAAACCCATCAACGTACCTGGAGACACCATCTCCCAAAGATGCAATGCTGGACACAATGGGCCTCCCCGGAGGGTGGTCCAGTCCTTTATGTATCTTTGGGAGATGGTGAAACATAGGCACAACGGGATGTAAGAAATTGAAATAGTTATATTCCTTAGTCGTTAAAACATAAAGAATATTACCAAACTCCAGAAGATTCAACAAATCTTGCTAGAATTCTTTTGTAGGATCCGTTTTTAAATTTTACATAAAAATTGGAATCACTAAGCTGTCTCATTGCCTCCATAATGTATTGGGAGGCAGACTGGGCAACTATAGCTCCCCCCTTATCTGCATTCTTGATCACAATAGACTTGACGTCCATAAGAGTCTTGAGACTGCTTCTCTCACTTTCTGTAAGATTGTTAGACATTGTTGATGAAAAAGAGAAACCCCTGGAGAGTATCCGGAGGTCCCTCTCGACTAGTGTCTCAAAGGCTGAAATAAATGGACACCTAGACACACTAGGTACAAAGATTGACTTTTTCTTTAAACCAGAATTTGTATGGCCAAAAAAAGAGGACAAAGCAGTCTCAGGAACCAAAGGTTCAGTGTTACTCTCCTGAAAAAGCATCTCCATATCAAGGGAAAAAACTGTGTCTGCAAAGGCATTTGATGAACCTCTGACAACAACTGTGTCAACATAATCAACATCTTTCACCACTAAATCGGCATTTTGTTTTGAATACATCTTTTTTCAGGCTAATTTGCACATCTCAACACATTACTATTGCTGTGATGCCACCTTTACTTTTTATATTTACTGTAACCTCACTTATTTTCAAATTATGCACTTCCTTCCACCAGCCTCATCATGTCTCTAACTCTATTCATATTTCGCCATCTCTCCTTACTTCACCACTTCTCAGTTCACATGAACTCCTCTCTTACCTGCGCCCTCTGTCACCACACAGTTATGCCGCCTGCACTAAAACACACCCTTACAAATCATCCTCACACATTATCTTTCTGTCCATGCTTCTCCTCCTTGCTTCTGGGGATATCTCTCCCAATCCTGGTCTCTGCCTTATTTCTACTTGCTCTCGTCCTCGCCTTCCACATGCAACTTCTACTCCTTCTGGTGTCAACCCCTCTAACCTCATACCCATCCCCTGCCACCCTCCCTCCTCTCTCCCTTTCTCCTGTGCCCTTTGGAATGCTCGCTCCCTCTCTAACAAGTTCCTCTCTGTGCATGACTTCTTTCTCTCTCACTCCCTGCTTCTCTTTGCTATAACTGAGACCTGGCTCACTCAGTCTGACTCTGCTCTGGAAGCTGCCCTCTCCTATGGTGGCCTTTCCTTCTCCCACACTCCACGCCCTGGTGGCAGGGGTGGAGGCGTGGGGCTCCTGCTCTCCTCTCTCTGCCGTTACAGAACAGTTTCTATTCCCCCCTCTCTTGCTTTTCCCTCCTTCGAGGCTCACACAGTCCAGATCTTCTCTCCTCTCCCTGTCCATGTGGCGGTCATCTATCGCCCACCTTCCTCTACTCATCCCCCTTCTGCCTTTCTCTCTCACTTTGAATCCTGGCTCTCTTTCTTTCTCTTCTCAGACTCCCCTGTTCTTCTCCTTGGGGACTTCAACTGCCACATTGATGACCCCTCTCTCCCTTGGGCTTCCCGCTTTCTTTCTCTAACCTCTTCTTTTGGCCTTCAACAGTGGACTGCAGCCAGCACCCACAAGGATGGCCACTACTTAGACCTGGTTTTCACTAAAAACTTCTCTCTCTCCGACTTCTCCATTTCCCCTTTTCCTCTCTCCGACCATCACCTCATCTCATTTTCTCTCTCTCGCTTCTCTCCATCTCCATCTCCATCTCGCCCTCGTTTTTGCAGAAACCTGCGCTCTATTAACCTACCAGCTCTTGATTCCACTTTATGCTCCTCCCTCTCCTCTCTCAGTTCTGCTTCAGACCCTGACAACCTGGTCAGGAACTACAACTCTGCCTTATCTTCCTCTCTTGATCTTCATGCCCCACTTTCTCTCTGCCGTCCTCGCCCTTCTAACCCCAGACCCTGGCTAAACTCCCACACACGCATGCTGCGTTCCTCCACTCGTTCCTCTGAACGCCTCTGGAGGAAATCTCATACGCTCGCAGACTTCATTCACTACAAATTTATGCTATCCTGTTTCAACTCTGCCCTCTTTCAGGCTAAACAAACCTACTTTTCATCACTAATCAACACACACAAGTCTAACCCACGCCGTCTCTTTTCTGTCTTTGACTCTCTACTCAGACCACCCTCAGCTGCCTCCTCTTCTTCCTCCATCTCACCTCAGGACTTTGCTGACTTTTTTAAGAAAAAGGTGGAGTCCATACGGCAGAACATCCCATCTGTTGCCTCCTCCCATCCCACAATGCTTCCCAACTCTCCTCCTGTCTTTTTTTACTCTTTTTCTGCTATCTCGGAGGAGGATGTATCACTGCTGATCTCCTCTTCTCCCTCTACCACTTGCCCTCTTGATCCCATTCCCTCCCATCTCCTAAAACCTCTTGCTCCTTCTATAATCCCTATGCTCACACAGATCTTTAACTCTTCCCTCTACTCTGGTACCTTTCCTTCATCCTTCAAGCATGCAACCGTTATACCATTACTCAAAAACAGCAAGCTTGACCCTACCTGTACTTCTAACTATCGACCTGTCTCCCTCCTGCCTTTTGCCTCCAAACTCCTTGAACGTCTTGTATTCTCTCGATTGCTACACTTTCTCAACACCTATTCTGTACTAGACCCTCTACAATCTGGCTTCCGCACTGCTCACTCTACTGAAACAGCCCTCACTAAAATAACTGACGACCTCCACGCTGCCAAAGACAGAGGTCATTACACGCTGCTCATATTACTCGACCTCTCTGCAGCATTCGACACCGTGGACCACCCTGTTCTCCTTCACATTCTCCATACTCTTGGTATTCGGAACAAAGCTTTATCCTGGATCTCCTCTTACCTCTCCCATCGTACCTTCAGTGTCTCTTTTGCTAACACCTCCTCCTCCTCTATTGATCTCTCTGTGGGGGTACCCCAGGGCTCTGTCCTGGGACCTCTTCTCTTTTCTCTCTACACACTCTCTCTAGGTGACCTAATCACATCTTTTGGGTTTAAATATCACCTCTATGCTGACGACACACAAATTTACATTTCAACCCCTGACCTTACACCTGCTATACAGACCAAAGTTTCTGAATGCCTCTCTGGAATATCATCCTGGATGGCCATCCGCCGACTGAAACTTAACATGGCAAAAACAGAGCTCCTTATACTACCTCCCAAACCTGGCCCTACTACATCCTTCCACATTGCTATTGGAAATACGATCATTCACCCAGTAGCCCAAGCACGCTGCCTAGGGGTCACACTTGATTCCTCTCTTTCATTCTCCTCTCATATTCAAAACGTTTCTAAAACTTGTCGCTTTTTCCTCCGCAATATCACAAAGATACGCCCTTTCCTCTGTTACTCAACTGCTAAAACTCTGACTCAGGCCCTCATTCTCTCACGTCTCGATTACTGCAACCTCCTGCTGTCCGGCCTTCCTACCTCTCACCTGTCTCCCCTACAATCTAATCCTAAACACTGCTGCCAGAATCACTCTACTCTTTCCTAAATCTGTCTCAGCGTCTCCCCTGCTGAAATCCCTCTCCTGGCTTCCGATTAAATCGCGTATCTCACACTCAATTCTACTGCTCACTTTTAAAGCTTTACATTCTTCTTCCCCTCATTACATCTCAGCCCTAATTTCTCGCTATGCACCATCACGACTCTTGCGTTCTTCTCAAGGATGTCTTCTTTCTACCCCCTTTGTATCTAAAGCTCTCTTCCGCCTTAAACCTTTCTCACTTTCTGCCCCACACCTCTGGAATGCCCTTCCCCTCAATACCCGACTAGCCCCCTCGCTATCCACCTTTAAGACCCACCTTAAGACACATCTGCTTAAAGAAGCATATGAGTAGCACTGGATAATCATGGACACATGACACAAAGCTTGGCCCCCTGCAGACGCACTTACTTGTATTCCCTCCTACTGTCTCTGTACGTTCTCCCTACCTACCAATTAGATTGTAAGCTCCTCGGAGCAGGGACTCCTTCCTTAATGTTACTTTTACAGTATGTCTGAAGCACTTATTCCCATGATCTGTTATTTATATTTGTTATTTATATGACATGTAATACTACTGTGAAGCGCTATGTACATTTTATGGCGCTATACAAATAAAGACATACATACATACATATTTCTGGAGATCGATCACGGTGTTGATAAGATCGAACTTCTTATATGGTGCGAAATTGAGTCCCTTATTAAGGAGTAAAATTTGTTGAGAAGTTAAGACTGTATCAGATATATTTATCACATTATTAAGTGACGGGTTCATGAGTATCCCCAAGGGACAGTTTCTCCGCTATAAGAGACTGTGCTCTGTTGATGAATCTTTTCAATCACATGCTAGAGATCTTGGTGAGAGATTTCATCAACGTGGTTACAATAGACGAATCGTTGAGCAGGCCTTTCAGGAAGCATCTAATAAAGAAAGGAAAGATTTGATTAACATCAATCATTCTAAGAGAACTGTAAGGATCAATCACAATAAACCTTTGTTCATCACTCAATTTAATGGACAAGCGAATCAAATTCACCAGATTGTTCAGAAACATTGGGATACCTTGCGTCTAGATCCTCAATTAAAATTCATTCTTACTGATAGGCCGAAAATGGTCTTTAAGAAGGCTAGAACGCTAGGTTCCTGGATTTCTCCGGGCCTATTTAGTTCTTGTATACAGGAACATATAGGCGGTATACCACATGGATTTCACAAATGTGGCCACTGTTCGTTACAGTATGTCAGTTTGTCAAACCTACTCATCGCATCACCACTACTCAGTCTGGATTTAGCTATAAACTTACAACATTTATGAATTGCCACACTAGTTACATCATTTATGTCATATTATGTGGGTGTAACATGAAATATATAGGGCGCACAATTAGACCCCTCAAAACTAGAATAGCTGAGCATGCCAGACTGATTAGAAAGGGTGATTCTGAGCATACAGTACCTAGACATTTTTCCACCTGTTCAAAGGGAGGTATTGAGAACTTTAGGTACTTTGGTGTTTAACATATTCCCATGCCCAAGAGACGAGGCAATAGAGAGAATATTCTTAACCAAAGAGAGATGTTTTGGATATTTACCTTAGACACTCAATATCCGAAAGGGATGAATGTTGAATGGGAACTTAAACATTTTCTGATTGGTTAGTCATTCTTCATTCATAGAGAGATATATGACAAATAACACAGATACAACACAAACAGTGATTCCCTGGCGCACTATCAGATAATAAACCTGACGAATTGGAGTAGTCCCATGAATCAAAAGATGATATAGAAGAGATCCACAGTTCACAATGTCCCGTTCTTTTACACTGGACGCTTGTCTGGAAATACAAATGAAACAACCATTGCGCAGTACCCTATGGTCAATGTTCCACACCCCCACCGTTGCTATCTACTTACTTAAAAATAGATAAGAATGGGCCTCAAAAGGTTTCTTTAAATCTCCAAACGATTGGCTCCAACTGATTCCTGCTGCTGGTATCACGATTTACACTTCCAGCATCAGCATCACCATACCGATTGGGAACAAAAAGGGGCACCAATAGTGTAACACTATAACATTTATTATTAAAAAAAAGGACAAGCATAAAAACATGCACTCACATGCCAGAATGCCCTATGCGTGTCCTACAACGTGCCGTCCGCTTCACATGTAAGGATGCCGAGTGATTGCAGGAGGAGGCAGGAGCCGGCGTGATTCCCCGTTTCGTGGCCGCGACTCGGAGCGCCTAGTCCCTCCTCCGATGACGTTCCCCGTCAATCAACCTCCTTTCCTTCCACAGGGTCTGCACGTCGCAGCACGTACAGCAAGCTCCACCCTACGCGCGTTTCGTGACTCTGACGTCACTTCTTCAGGGGTAATGGAGCTGTGGGGGCACTTAAGGTGTTTTATACCTTTGTGCAAAGCTGACATGGGGTTCCCATTGGATGAATGTCTGATTGGGAACTCCTACTAATTGTCCACTTGTTGGCTGATAACAGGCAGTTCGTCTATAGCAGGTTTAACCACTTCATGCCTGGACAGTCAATAGCACTAAATGATCACATTCTAGCATGCTGTGAAATACTTTACAAAGACAAAATTGATACATCAGTGCCAATGCATCTATTAAAATACATAAGTAAAACTCTAATAATTAAAAAAATAAAAATAGTGTCTCCAGTCACTTTAAAAATAAACATGGACAAAATCCGGAAGGGTTAATCTGCAAAGGAATTGACTGCCCTAAGCAGAATTGGAGGGGGGGCGATAAAATCAATCTTATATCCAGACGCGAAAGCTACTGGATATATACCCTCAAAACCTTAACCCCGAAAGGACTCAACATCGAATTTGACCTGGCAGCATTTCTGAGGGACAGTTAGGTCTGTATACTGCTGTTGTTGAGTATTGCCTAACCAGGTTATCTGATTTTTGCAATTAAAGTAATCTCCTTCCACCTCTGAGTCCTATATGCTGTCATTGACAGTGAGCTAGTATAAATAGCCAACTCGCACATTGAAATAATAAGCCACAAGGTTGCCTAATACTTTTTATTTCTATAATTATTAGAGTTTTACTTATGTATTTTAATAGATGCATTGGCACTGATGTATCAATTTTGTCTTTGTAAAGTATTTCACAGCATGCTAGAATGTGATCATTTAGTGCTATTGACTGTCCAGGCATGAAGTGGTTAAACCTGCTATAGACGAACTGCCTGTTATCAGCCAACAAGTGGACAATTAGTAGGAGTTCCCAATCAGACATTCATCCAATGGGAACCCCATGTCAGCTTTGCACAAAGGTATAAAACACCTTAAGTGCCCCCACAGCTCCATTACCCCTGAAGAAGTGACGTCAGAGTCACGAAACGCGCGTAGGGTGGAGCTTGCTGTACGTGCTGCGACGTGCAGACCCTGTGGAAGGAAAGGAGGTTGATTGACGGGGAACGTCATCGGAGGAGGGACTAGGCGCTCCGAGTCGCGGCCACGAAACGGGGAATCACGCCGGTTCCTGCCTCCTCCTGCAATCACTCGGCATCCTTACATGTGAAGCGGACGGCACGTTGTAGGACACGCATAGGGCATTCTGGCATGTGAGTGCATGTTTTTATGCTTGTCCTTTTTTTTAATAATAAATGTTATAGTGTTACACTATTGGTGCCCCTTTTTGTTCCCAATCGGTATGGTGATGCTGATGCTGGAAGTGTAAATCGTGATACCAGCAGCAGGAATCAGTTGGAGCCAATCGTTTGGAGATTTAAAGAAACCTTTTGAGGCCCATTCTTATCTATTTTTAAGTAAGTAGATAGCAACGGTGGGGGTGTGGAACATTGACCATAGGGTACTGCGCAATGGTTGTTTCATTTGTATTTCCAGACAAGCGTCCAGTGTAAAAGAACGGGACATTGTGGACTGTGGATCTCTTCTATATCATCTTTTGATTCATGGGACTACTCCAATTCGTCAGGTTTATTATCTGATAGTGCGCCAGGGAATAACTGTTTGTGTTGTATCTGTGTTATTTGTCATATATCTCTCTGTGCATTGTATACAGCCCTTGTGGATAGGGTTGTTATATTCCTGAGGCAGCCATTCCCAGACCTGCCACAACAGGTTGTGAGGAATTAAAATTAAGGTTTTCCCTATAGGGGACCCTTTACTATTTATATTTTTTTAGAGCACCTGGTTATTTTAGGTAATATTTAGGTATAGGTTTTTAGGTTTGAGCGCTGATCACATGCTTTTAGTTTAAATTTCCTTCACCACTCATTCTTCATTCATGGTTCGTTTTCAATTATCCTGTCCTCATTCTCCCCCTCCCCTCCCCTCTTCCCACCTCCCCTTTCCCCTCCCCTCTTCCCACCTCCCCTTTCCCCTCCCCCTCCCATCCCCTTCTTTCCCTCTCCCCTTCCCACACCCCCTCTCCCCCCAACCCCTTTACTCCTCCATGCATTCGTTGTTTGTTTTCACAAGAAGGTTTTTCTTCATTTTGTTCTTTCTCCTAATCTTTAATGCTGTTTATGGTTAGATATCATGAACTGAAAGGTTATTAGTTATTTATTATATTTAATTTGTTTTCTTTGGTATAGGCAAGTTCTGACCCAGGTATATGTGTTATGTTTTGTTTATTTGGTTTGTATTTCATTTTTAGTATCATTGTCATTCATCATTGTTTGTTTTAAATGTCAGTCTCATATATATTTTTCTTATGAGATTATTGTGCTCCACTGGTGGCTGTGGCTGCTATTGGAGCTTAGTTAATATGGTGGGTGTGCTCATTTATTTACTAATTGGTAACAGCTGTGAATCACCCATTCTAAATGTTGTTCTTTATCCTGGCAGATTACTCTTTGACAAAGCGCCCTGTGCGTGAAACGTGTCAGAGTACCTGCCAGGACTACCTATTTATCTGTTTTTTAATCATTAAACTTTTTTCATCAGTCCTGTGTTCACCACATTCCTTTGGGAAGCTGTGCTCCAGTTTTCAAGGAGGCATGAGATACAGCCCTGAGAAGGAATCTAAGCATTTTTTCATTCTACTTTGGGACTTAGAAAAAAATATGGGAAAAAATATTTTGTTTCATAATGTTTTAACAGTCCACGTGCTTGTGTACGGTATTATGAGCTGGGGACTTCCAGGTCCATGGTTCCGAGAGACCATGTGGCTACCAAGCTTGGTGCCACCAAGTCTGCTCCTGTCCTGGACATGAAAGCAACAGAGGTTACCAAGGTGTGAAATTCATTTGGGCACTGGAGTTATGCTTAAGTACCCATGTCCTGGGATAAATGGTGGTCCCGGACAACCATTTGCCCCAAGCAGACTGTGAGGAGCCTAACTCAGCGGGTAGCTTCTGACTGACAAGTGGCAGAGGGGCCAAGTTGTTGCATGCCGTTTTCAGAATACGAATCCGTGCTTCCCCGGCATGGATAGACTGGCAATGCTCTGATCGGCTGGTAGGATTTCTCCCACACTCGGATTGGCTGGAGTATTTCATTAATGAAGCGGAAATACTATAAGAAAGACGGCAGCCAATCCGTTTGTGAGATTCACTGAGATTCTAAGCGCCAAGATAGCAGCGGCAAATTCGAAATGATCAAAAGATGCTCTGAGAGAAATACCAGCGAACTGGCATCAGAAATTTCAAGTCCCACTTTTCGGGGCCAAGTCCTGAAAAGAGAACATAGCAGTCGCGGCTGGGATTGCAAGCTGAAAAGAGTACCAGGGAGTTTGATACTATCTACCGGTCAAAGGATTTTAGCAGCTCCAGATCAGATACAGCGGTGGCATCAGGAACTTCATGCCGATTTGAGTTCCAGGACATTTCGGGACAAGTCCTGGTGAACCTAAAGACTTTGTTTTACCTCTTATACCACCTAGGAAAGTCTAGTTTTTTAGCCCAGACCCCCAGTAAGTGTGACGTTCTTCTGTATTTTGTAATCAATTGTGTGTACTCCTGTTTCTATGGGAATAAATGACAATTTGTTTTACTATCTTGTTTTTCTCAATGAATGATCCCGGTAAAAAGGTGTAAACTCCTGGTCAACCGTGACATCCATTACCAGTAAAAAATAAAACCCAGTGTCCAATGCCCTATCAGAAGTACCATTCACAAACTTGGCATGTACTGCAGGAGAATAAGTATATTGTTAGGAGTGAAAAGCTCTTGCTAATAAAACATCTCTGAACAAAATCATTCCCCTTTCCATAAACGAGAACGTAAATTCTAAAACATAGGTGGTCTCGTTTGACTGGTTAATTCTATGCCTGTGTTGAACTAGAGTGACCTGTCGACCCTACAGTGACGCCAGACTTGCTGACTAAAGGGATTATGCTGCAGACTCTAGCCTCAGTTGAGGGAAATATTGCCATCTCTGTGTTCTGTACTGCTTTGAGTTTGAGTGCATAATATTTCTTGCCCTCACTTTGGTGTCACTTAGAGCAGGGGTGCGCAAAGTAGGGGGCACGAGGTCTACGGGGGCCCCGCACACTTCCCGAAGGCACTTAAATTAAGTGCCGGGGAAGCGGCGGAGGCCTCTGTAAACTTCACTTACCTTGGTTGAGACGGCTTCTTGAGACGCGGCGCCATGGCAACACAGCATCAAATGACGCCGTGGGGTCATGTGACGTCATGACACCCAGAACACCGGAACCAATGTAAGGGGGGAGGTGCAGAGAGGGGGACAGGAGAAAAAGATTGCGCTCCCCTGACTTAGAGGTTCAAGGTCCGTTTGGTTAACAGGGTGACACGCACTCCATATTTTATTTACTGGGCGAGAGCGAGGTGATTAGTACAGTAGATGTGTTTTATAGGTGGAATCCTACATAGTTGAATTTCTTAAGGGCCTCTAAATAAGGAAGTGTTTGTCAATAAAGTGGGGGAGGGGTGTTCTACCCTTATCCCACCATGTCCTTATCAGAGGACCAATAAAGATAAAGAAAGGTGGGGAGGGGTTCTCTGGCTGTACAAGCTCTTGCAAGGATCACACTGGGACATCACATATACTGTACATCACATAAAGGGACCAGCCAGAGGAAATCAAACCTGTCTAACTTTAAAAGAAAAGAAAAAAGAAAAAAAGAAGTGTAGGTGTCAGACTTGTGTAAATAAAAAAAAATCAATTATCCAGATAAGACCCCTTAAACATATCTCAGGAATTAGTTCACTTTGGTCATAGGAAGGTTTGCCCCTTTAAATTAACACCTCTGAGAGATTATGCAATTGAAGGAGAATGTTATTGTAGCATGGGGCAACATTTTTGAAATCAGTACAAAGAAAGCAAATGCAAAAATAATTCACATTATAATAATAATAATAATAATAATAATAATAATAATAATAATAATAATCTGTGCACACTATCACCATAAGGTTAATTTAAGGGCTTCCCAAACACACACATTTTTGTCAGATCTGCAACGTTGATTTTGTACTATTCCTGTCATCTATAAATGCGCTTTAGCCATTTATTTTTAATTGCTTTTAAACATATATTGAATTCCACATCACACCTGAGTGATTTTACTTTATTGCAAATTCAATATATGCATCTACTGTATGTAACTGTGTTGCTAATTCACACAGCCACCAGACTTTTGGAAAATGTCAGGGATTTCTCTATTTGTGTTGGAAGGAGGCTAGATATTATCTCCAAATGTACTTAAAAAAATAATACAAAGGTGGAATTCAATAGCTAGGGGCATGTGGCCCACAATGCGGTTCTTGCTACTTCCACAACACTAAATTGTGTAAGGAAGTAGAATCAGTGCAGGATGCAATTTCTCTCCAGAAGGACTTGGAGAGATTGGAAACTTGGGCAGGTAAATGGCAGATGAGGTTTAAAACAGATAAATGTAAGGTTATGCATTTGGGAAGCAAGAATAAACAGGCAACTTACAAATTAAATGAGCACAAATTGGGGGAATCCTTGATGGAGAAGGATTTAGGAGTGCTTGTAGAAAGCAGGTTTAGCAATAGCCCCGAGTCATGCATTATCTATAAAGGCAAACAAGATTTTATCTTGCATTAAACGGGCAATGGATGAAAGGGAAGTAAACATAATTATGCCCCTTTACAAAGCATTAGTAAGACCACACCTTGAATATGGAGTACAATTTTGGGCATCACTCCTTCGAAAATACATTATGGAACTAGAGAGAGTGCAGAGAAGAGCCACCAAATGAATAAAGGGGATGGACAATCTAAATTATGAGGAGAGGCTAGCAAATTAGATGTATTTTCATTAGAAATGAGGCATCTAAGAGGTGATATGATAACTATATACAAATATATTCGGGGACAATACAAGGAGCTTTCAAAAGAGCTATTCGGGAGACACCTGCTGGTCGTTGGAGTGAATGGAGACCTGATTTCAGTGCTCCTCTCCCACCAGCACTATTAAAGCAATTATAAGCGACAGAAGTGTGATTCTACCTGATCGCTACACAGCACAACATTTATAAACACCCAGAGATGCCGATTACCAAAGCAGCTCAGACCAAAAGCCAACCTGTAACCACTTATTTCAGGAAAAGTAGAGTGCCCCCAGCTGAAAGTAAGGAGCTCCCTGCACAGACATCAGACAAGGTCCCTGATATGGATCCTCTCACAGAGGAGGGGGATGAAGAGACAGTCCGGCGCAAGGACCTAAAAGCATTCTGTGCAGATATGAAGACAGAGCTTTGGGTGCTTAGAAAGGACCTCGATGCTCTCGGGGAGCGGACTGACTCCATTGAAACCAAAATGGACTAGACAACCACTGCCCTAGCTCAAACGCACGACCAAGTCACTGCTTTGAATGACAGAGTCAGATTTTTAGAGGACAAGGCAGAGGACGCTGAAAACCGCGACCGGCGGTGCAACATCAGGCTGCGGGGGGTCCCTGAAAGTATAAATGATCCTGAGGACTTTACCAATAGGTGGCTGGAAAACCTTTTTCCAGATAAGCCAGACTCTGAGATATTGCTGGACCGCTGCCATAGAGCTCTGCGCGGGAAACCTCAGAGTGGTGACACCCCCAGAGATATAGTAACACGGTTCCACCACTACCGCACCAAAGAGGAGGTGTGCAGGATCGCCCGTGAAGCTAAGACCCTGGAGTTCGAGGGGGTCAAGCTCCAGATATACCAGGACTTGGCCCCTGCTACCTTGAATAAAAGAAGAGCTCTGGCTCCCATTACAAAAGTTCTCCGAGAGCACAGCATCAGATACAGATAATTGTTTCCCTGTGCCCTCCTTTCAATTAAAAATGGTGTTGCTTACACTTTAAAAAACCCAGAAGACGGAGAGAGCTTCCTCGCCAAACTCTGGGTCACTGGAGCCATACACAGCCCAGCACATCCACCATCTGTTAACACCGACCCCCCCACTCCCTCCTGGAACAGAGCAGGGACCTCTCACGCTAAACAGCACGCAATGCGGGAGGCTTCAGGCTCCAACTGATCTCACTCAGCACAAGTTCACAACCTTCCAGCCCTCCCGGAATGATTCCCGGCTCAAACCCGCTGTCTCACCAGTGCCAGATATCGCCCAGACCTACCCCTCCTGCCAGATGTCAACCTTAGCCCGGAGCGGATCCGTATGCGATTTTGGAGCGGCAGCCATCTTGATCCGGTCCTCCTCTATGCGGAGCGGGAACAACACTGGTTTTGGTGCAAAGTAGCGCTGACGTCATCCGCAGGCTCCGTCTTCTCGCGAGTTCTCGGCCGCAGGCTGATGACGTCGGAGCGACCGAGACCCCACTGCAGGAGACAGTTCCTCCATAGCCCCGGGTGAACTAAGAGGGGGAGAGGGAAACTCGGCAGTCGGGCCCCTCTCTCTGCTCTCGTGTCTCGGCCCGCTCGCCTGGAGTGACCGGAGGGTGTCTGTGTGCCTTACCATCACATCAATAAACTTTAATAAAGACCAACTCCTATTAAACATTGCCCCACATAGGGTGACATAGGGTTTGGGAATCACACAAGAGAGGAGTTAACCCCATATGTTCACATTTAGCGTAGAAGCTTAAAATGTTGTTAAATAAAGGTAAAGGGTTAAAGATCCAAATTTAAAACATACTCACACTGTTTATATCTACTGTAAGGGCTGCATCCACCATAATTAGGTAGAGTCAAGGTCAACAGTCACAGTTAAATTACACATTTAATTACAGTACTTATTATTCTTGTATGATTCACAGGCACCCCAAGATAAGGTTTCTGAAGCCTAGTTAGCTATGTTAGATGGTATAAGGGTCATACCCAGGTTCGATACTTGTAGGATATATATAGAGAACATATGTTATATGGGATATTAGTATATTATTATATATATATATATATATGTATATATATATTGCTATATAGGATATATAGGATTTCTTATGGATTTCGTTATGATACTTACCTGTTATATCGGTTTGGCTGTCTACAGTAGGCTATGAGAAGGTCTACTACGTCACGTTTTTCTACGCACGGAGAAGTCATGTTTTTATACGCGTTGAAATTACCGTACGTAGTGCATCCATAGGCTCTTATACATAGGCTATTGTTTTATGTGCCATATCTGTCTTATATGTTTAGGAAGATAGTATAAAGATACATATATATATATTTGAAATATGATAAGTTAGCTTAATAAAAGTTGTTTAGATGCTGTTCACATTAGATAAGAACATGAACATAAGGGCTCTACGGCCTAAGGTTACTGTAACTTTATCAAGGTCAATCCTGCTAGCCCCATTACCAGTAATATTGCTGTCTATGTTGCAACTATGATTTAATGTTGGTGGTCACTATGGTCACTATCAGTGGCTAGGGGTTACTGTTACTATCATTTTCTGTCGCAGTTTACAAAGTATGAATTACTTTATCTTTTTGGAAAGGTGCCGGGGGAGGTACTCTCCTTCGCGCATGTGTCCCCTTCTTCGGTCCCCAGATACGAGGGACCGATTCCAAGACCCAGGGTGGGATGTCTCCAACACAGGAGATTGGCCCATCTTTAGGATGGAGTCGGACGACCCACCCTCTGGGCACAGGAGCTACTCTCGGGGGCTCCTGAGATACGCCCTTGTTTTTTTTTCATCCCTTTTTACAATTTTGTTATTATTTTCCCGTTCCCGTTTTAGCCCTCTTGTCGCTTCCCCTGTCTTGTCTACCTTTCCCTGCCCTCCCCCTATCCCTTCTCTCTCCAGGAAGCTTAGATTCCACCCGGAGCGTCTAGCCGACACGATAGATTGGGACACAACCGAAAGAATCCTCAGAAATAATTTCACAAGTAAGTATACATATCATTATATGCATCATTCCCTGCTCCGTAACACATGGCGTTAACATTAATCTCTCACAATGTGAAGGGCTTTAATAGCCCAATCAAAAGAAAGCTTGCTTTTACGGATTACAAGAGAAAACAAGCGGATGTGTTATTTCTACAAGAAACGCACTTCAGTAATAATAACTCCCCTAAGTTCCTAGACAGGGGCTTTTCCCAATTTTACACAGCATCAGCATCAGTCAAAAAAAGGGGGGTAGCCATCGTATTTAGTAACTCAATCCCATTTGTGCCCCAGACAATCAAAAAAGATGTAGGTCGTTATATTATTTTAACAGGAACCATACATGAGCAGCCCATCACATTGGCCTCCCTCTACACCCCCTGTACACAGGATGCGTCTTTTTTTGACAGATTCTTCCGCTTACTAAACTCAGCAGCTAAGGGATATATTATAATAGCAGGAGATTTTAACATCACAATGCAATCTTCATTAGACAGATCAGGGGGAAATGACTCCGATAATAAAAAAGCTCAACACTCCCTGCACAGTGCCCTAAAAGACAATCAACTTGTAGATATATGGAGGGAGCTCCACCCTACGACAAGGGATTACACTTTCTATTCCCACCCACACACTTCATACAGCAGAATCGATTATCTCTTCGTTTCGTGCCACTTGGTTCCTAAGGTCAATCATACAAAGATCCATGATATTTCATGGTCCGACCATGCACCAACTGAGCTCAGGTGCAACAACATTCAGGCCAATCAACCGGGCGCAAACTGGAAACTCAATAAGTCTATCCTTAAAATACCCGAATCCTGCGAAACAATAGGTCAAAAAATAACTCAATTCTTTGAGATAAATACAGGCTCTGTGGAGTCCCATACGGTTTTATGGGAGGCTCATAAAGCAACTTTAAGGGGCATATTAATCAATATCACTACTAAAAGAAAACGAGTGAGGGACTCCAAAATTAGGTCGCTCCAATCCAAATTGCATTCCCTCTTATCGAGCCACAAGACCAATCCTGACCCACTCACGACACAGGAACTTAAAGATACAAAAATTGAATTAAATATGTTATTGACTTCCCGGGCGGATAATTCCCTTTGTTGGTCTAAGAGGAAGATTTATGAAAAAGCTAACAGGCCGGATACGATGCTAGCTCGTGCACTGAAAGATAGGCAATCCAAGTTTAATATCCAAGCTATACGCTTAAAATCGGGTACACATACGGCCAACCCTAAAAAAATAGTAGAAGAAATCGGTTAATTCTATGGTTCCCTATATAATGGAAAGAAGGTGGCACATAATAACAACACGAACAGAGCACTGAGAGATTTCTTAGCAAGCTCAAATTTAATGCAAATTATCCCAACCTAATTCGGACTCTAAAACAAGATCTCGTCAGATGGTCTTCCAAGAAGATATCTTGGATTGGAAGGATACACAGCGTTAAAATGAATTTACTCCCCCGTATCCTTTACCTCTTCCAGACATTACCTGTGCCACTCAAACTGAAGGACATACTCTCACTTCAGTCTGAAATCTCTAACTTTATCTGGGGAGGGAAAAAAACGAGTCAATAAATTAAATATGAAAAGACCTACCTTAGCGGGTGGCTTAGCGGTACCCTGCCTGTTATCATATTATAAAGCGGCTCAATTAAGTCATATCATACAATGGCATTCTGATCCTAAACTAAAAAGATGGGTGGAGCTAGAGAGGGCTGCCTGCGCCCCATTAGAGCTTAACAACCTGATTTGGCTACCTAAAACTGCAAGAAAATTGGCTATGCTACCGCTTACCTCAATGACCAACTCCATATCGGTCTGGGAAGGAACGAGATTTAAAAACTCGCTTACCTCAGGAACTTCGCTGATGTTGCCCATTTGGAACAACCCCGGCTTTGCGCCCGGCCTTATTGGTAACAATCACTCAATTTGGAAACTAAAAGGATATAACAGACTGAAAGACCTGGAGGGCTATAATCTAAACATCAAATCATTCAATCATAGTCTAGAAAAAGACATCTCCCCCGTAGAATTCTATAAATACCTCCAGCTTAGAGCATTTTATAATAAATCCGCTCCGTACCAACCCCCTGACAAATTTCGAATAGCTCTGTCGAACAGAAACCGACACTAATTGACTTATATCTACGATATACGGAGAGGTAATCGAGTCGGTAGCATCAAAACAGCAAATACCATCCTTCCGCAATCAATGGGAAATAGACCTAGGGGAGACCCTAGAGGATGAAGAATGGAACTCCATATTCTTGGGTACCGCCAAAAGTTCTATATGCACCACACTGAAGGAGAATGCATATAAAGTTCTTATGAGATGGTTCCTCACCCCACTCAAATTATCGAAATTCATACCAGGGTACTCCCCACTGTGTCCTAAACAATGTGGAGGAACAGCTGACCTGTTACATATGCTGTGGTCCTGCCCGCGGATCTCCCTAGTTTGGGAACAAATCAGGAATTGGATCCAGAGGATTTTTGACCTCTCTATTCCCCCAGATCCATGGCTGTTTCTGTTACACAGACCATTAAAAGGCCTATCAAAGTCGCATAATAAACTCATTGCACATTTCCCAATAGCAACGCGGTGTGAGAGCGCAGCATTATGGAAACGCCCCGAAATCCCAATTATCCCAAAGATTCGGAATCGTATTTGTTTTATATGCCAGATGGAAAAGTTAACGAGCTTAGTTAATGACACTGGCGATAATTATCTAAAAGTTTGGGCTCCTTGGCTAGCTCAGACAGACATCCCTGGGGTAGAGCGTAACACAATTTGGCTATAATAGTAACAGATGCTCTCTCCTACAGAGAGGTGAAGCCCTTGCCCACAATAAATACCTCACACACCATGAGATCGCTCATCTATACCTTACTTCAGCTTCTGTGGCTAATCGGCGGTATTAAGGACGTCTCAACAGCCCTCAGTGGCTGTTCCACCCACTTCCTCCGATCCCCCATTCCTATCCTACATCCCTTCCCCCATCTCTTTTTTTTTTTTTTTTGTTCGTCTTTCCTATTTATTATTGCTATTATTATCCCCCAACCCCTCACAATAAGAATGACTATCCTCACCCGCACGGTTAAGTAGGGCTCGAAAAACCGTGCGGGTCCGCTATGCGTAAATTAATGTTTACTATATGCTAATCTGAACAATGTTTGTGTGAGCGGTTTCTTATGTATATCAAGCATGTATTCACCAATAAAATACAAGTTATAAAAAATAAAATTAAAAAAAAAAACTATTCATCCCAAGGGCAGTACAAAGGACTTTGGGTCATCCCATTAATTGGGAAGGAAGGAATTTATTTTTCCCTTATGAGATATCATTTAATGATATCACTCTGGGGGTTTTTGTTTGCCTTCCTCTGGATCAATAAGTATAGATATCTGTTGTCTAAAGTTAGCATACTGCTGCGGCCAAGTTTATTCGAGCATTTGCCCGTTCTTGGCCGCAGCAGTAGCCTGGCGCGTGCACGAGTGTGACGGGCGCGCGCCGAAGCAGCGGAAGAGCGCCCTCCGATCGGGGCGCTCTCCCTACCGCTGCCGGGTCCGCCGGGTCCCCCGGAACCCCCTGCCGCTGTCCCTCGGGGAGCCCCTGGACGTGCGTGCAGGGGGCGCACGCTCCCGAAGACGCGTGACCGCGCGTCTATGACGCGCGGCACGCCGAGGGGCGGCCACTAGCAAGCCGGGAAATCTCCCGGCTTGCGGTACCGACCACACTGCAATAAAGTGTGTCGGTACTGTAGGTTGAACTTGATGGACTTTTTTCAGCCTCATCTACTATGTAACGAGAGAGATTATTAACATACAAATATTTTGTTAAGGATTTTGATATGCGCTTGATTACAATTAATGATGAGCATATTCACTAAACATTGGTAGCTGTACCACTCACAGTAATCCCACTGGAGTGAATAGGTTTAGCCCACACTATACAGCTATCCCCTTTGATGTATGTTGTCAAAATGCTGTGATTAAACATCTCATATTATTAGCATTCATTTTTAATTTGCCAACATATTCCGCAGAGCACTATGGTACAATGGGAATAGCTGCTTATACCATTGTTGAATGATGACAGCCTACTCTGTTGCTGATTAATTATATTATGTTTAAATGAAAGATATGTATTTCTAGCCCTTTAAAGTGCAGTAGACAACTTTACAATGAGACCTTAAATCCATGACATTAGTAATGAAATGAAATAACAAATGGTGAACTTGGAATATTATTAACTAATGGGGAATTTGGGTCCAAGCAGAGTGCACATACAGATTAGAGATGTGCAATATTTTTTAGTTGAATTTTGCAAATCGGGTGCAAAAATTTACAATATTTTTGGGGCGATGTGTCCAAAAAGCTCACCAAGTATTAAACGTCAATGGCATGGCAAAATCCAACACAGAAGCAAATGGCATCTATATACTGCAGTTTATGCTCAATCCTGTTTAGAGTCGCCACATTTAGCAGCACTCTGGCGAAAATATTGCACCTGCGTTTATTTTTTCATGCATTCCCGAGCAATGTGAACTTTTACGGTAATGTCAAATATAAGAAAAAAAACCTACAAGAAATTTAACAAAGCAAATTTGAACACATTGGCACATGTCTAATCCAGGTGTAGCAGCTGTTATGGTGCACACTAGCAGGTTTTGGCTGAAAACCCATAACATAATATTTTGGAGGGGCTCCATTCAAGCAAAAAGAAGGCATGCCAAACGTCCTGGGGGAACTTGCGTTATCTGTGATCTTCTAACAAGTTAGCTGCCATTATAACAGCAGTTTCCCTCTGGGCATTTAGTCTTTATCTCAGTAAATATATAGATGACATGATATCAACGTCTACGCAGATAAGAAGTTGGTACATCACTAACTTTATGGTATCCCACTTCTTACGAAGTTAATTAGAGGAGTCTCTCCCTCTCTAATCCCATTATTTGTAGCAAATCTTTTAGCTTTTCAGGAGATCTCTGTTGGTATAATACTGTATGTAAAAAAAAAAAAAAAGGGGGGGGGGGTGGCTTTATGTAATGATAGCTTGCTTAGACCAGCATCATTTTATACAATAACATATTAAGAATGGTTACCAATGTCCATCAACAGGCCCATAACCTTTTCCTCTTGGGTTTATTAATAACTCCCATATAGTAGGTTTGTTCATATTGAAATGTAATATAGCCATGTTTCCAAGTTGTACAGGTAAGCCTATGTTTTTGAGATAGTGGCCCATTTTACTGTGGTGCTATTCCATACTGTATGACATCTTCTAGAGCCAGAAGATAGCTTCCAACCCATTCACATAAGTTGGCTGTAAAGTGTCTTAGTTAACGCTGGAAGGTGTCTTAGTAAATAAGAGCACAGGTTTCATGTGTTAGGGTTCTGCTCGCCACAAACCAGGGTCGGACCGCGAGGCTGAGGTGGGGTTGTAAATGCACCGACCTGAGACCGCGCAGGCTGATCCGGATTGCGCAGTTCGTTGTCAAACGTATCAGGATCAGGAAAGGAGAAGACAGCGTCGTCGTTGTACAAGCCAGGGTCAGGACAGGAGATATCAGGATAAACATTGTCCAAGTAGGAGTTCGGCAACAGGTAGTCAGGAGAGCCCCGCTTCAGCTTAGGAGCGCGGGGTTGGCCTCTGCGCGAGCGACGACCATGGCCCATGGTACTGGTCACAGGAGATGGTAGGCAGACCAGAATAGCACACCGCTGAGCTGCACGGGTGCACCAGTGCTACAGCGCAAGAGTCCTGAGCGGCTGGGGAATCCTCTGTAACAGCGCAGGAACCAGGACACGGCCTCTCTAGATTAGGGAAAGAGTAGGCCCCAGGAACCAGGAAGCTGAAGATCCACAGGGAAACCTCCGCTACAGTGCAGGAATCAGGAGACTGAAGGGCGCGGGGGATACCTTTGCCTCAGTGCAGGAAAGCAGGAAGCTGAAGACATAGGGGATACCTTTGCTTCAGCGCAGGAGAACAAGCGGGAGCTTGAAGGAAGCTGAAGGACGCAGGGCGGAACCTCCGTATAAGCATAGGAGAACAAGCGGCTTGAAGGGAGCTGAAGGACGCAGGGCGGAACCTGGTATCAGCATAGGAGAACAAGCGGCTTGAAGGAAGCTGAAGGACGCAGGGCGGAACCTGGTATCAGCATAGGAGAACAAGCGAGGGCGTGTGGCAAAACAGTAGACATCCAGTTAGGACTATGCTCGGCAGGGAGCATTATGGGAAGACAATACTTAAAGGCCAGTGGGCCAATCCCCGGAGGGGGGTGTGAAGGTACTGCTCCAATGAATGAATGCAAGTCTAGGTTGCAGTGATAGGCTGCACAGCTGCAGTAGATACCAGAGGGAGTGTGTATAGCTTTGGTGAGTGAATCCAGGCTGCAGCAAACATCAGGAGAGGTGCTCCAGGACTGCCCTGTCTGCAAGGTAAGGCAACCAGTAAACTGCGGAGCGGATTCCTTACATCATGATACTGTATTGTAACATATAAAATGCACCCACATATGATATTGTTTGTGATTTAATGAAAAGCTAGTACTGTATAACCAGCCTCTCACTGAAGAGACCAAAAAGGTCAAAACAGCTGTCTGTGAGTAGGTTTACTGGCTATGCAATTCTTTAACCCGGGCTGTGCTGAAAAGCTGTGTAGTGCAGCAAATATATGCTTATAGAGGTCCATGTTAAAATGGGTATGAAGTTAAAGGACACTGTGTGCTCATTTGAATATCAATTCCCAGAATCTCTGGCTGCAGTGGAAGAACTGTAGGCTAAGAGATAATGGGGAAAGGCAGTGTTGCAGATATGTCTGAGGCATGTGAGTGTGCTCACAAGTGATATTTTTATGTGCTGTACATTGTAGAGTGGAGGGTTTTCGTCCTTTTTTTTTTACCCACTATAACTTATATAATGTGTGATTTAATGAAAATATATTTAAAATGTAAGAATTCATTTAGATCATGTTAGTAAAGATACATTTAATGTAGAACAGTGGGAAGTTTGAGAAGAAAGAAGAGTCAATGGAAAAGATTGTTTTGTTTTCTTCATTTTATTGGTTTACTAAATCTTTAATTGGTCCATCTGATCTACATCAAAATTGCCACTGAGTCCAACAAGATGGTGTATTATGCTCCAAATAAAGTTTTAAAATGCTCAGCAAAAATGGAAGAAACTTGTTAATCAGGATTTCATTTTAATGCAAAGGTTAATGATGGTATACATAGGATTTGATAGGAATTATCATGGGAATTAACTCCTCCCAAATAAAAATAGAAAAATAATACAATTTTCAGATACTATATTTCAGAAAGACATTTATATTTACTGTAAATTGCTGTAGCTTAATACATAGAAATATATCCCTACTATGTCTAAGGTGTGCCACGTATACTAAACAACTGTAACACCAGGGATTGCACTTAACTGTATCAATTATTTTAGCAGAACTGCAAATAAAATTAATGTATCAAATAAAGGGAGCTAAAATTCTGATGATGGTCCCTTCTTTTTGAAGTGTTAAAATAATTAGTAATTTATAATGTAAAATATGAACACATTTGGTAAAATTTTAGATCCCGTTGCTGCTGCCTTTTAGGTTGATCTTGTTTTTTTTATCGCTTATGCAACCACATGTTATTTCACATTTATAAAAGGATATTAATTGTCACCGGATTAAGATGCAAACATTATTGTATTATATATACATATATATTGTAACAGATTTATTGTATATCCATATATAGTGTATATACATATATATTGTAACAGCTGTAACAGATTTGCCGTAATACATAGGCCCAAAGAGTGGGTTATTTTAAAGAAATACACATGGCAATATAAAAGTTTTGAGAACCAGCATTTTACTGACTTGACTGTATAGTCTTTGTATATGTGTTTTCTTTCAGGGTTCATAATGCTTTTTCTCCGAGCCAGCCTGGTTTCGTCCTCACGTTCCTCCATGTTGTGAGCGCACCACTCCATGGACTGGCTAATGCTTTTGTCTTTGAATTGGATAAAGAAACGTGGCGCCAGCTGCGGATAACTTCCCTCTGGGTGAGAATCTACAGTGTATGATTCTAGCCTCCTTTTTAATATGTTTATTAAATGCTTATTACATAGAATGCATTCCGTTGAGTGTAAATGCATTACCCCACTTTTCCCCGTATGGTATATGGGCCTCTATACTGTACCTTGTACCTGCTTTTCCAATTATCATGATAGGCTGCAACACAATTTATATTATAGACACCAACATCCCAACCTAATCTATGTATTTTACATTAAATATGTCATCATTACTTAATTGTTGCTCATTTTATTGCAATTATATTTTTTCTGAGTGACTCTGGGTTGCTTTAACCCCTCAAACATATACTGGGGTACCATCATTTTGTACTTACTACCTTTCTTTGTTCTAGTCAGGAAGGAAGAATGGATGCTGACAGGGAACTATCTAATCAGTAAAGATGACCAATGACTAAATGACATTATACGCATTGATGTTGATGATACCTTTTTCTAATTACGCTATGTACAGATTATTGTTTTGTACCCGATGTATTAAGACGGGCAAATAAAGTTGCAACAATGGGCAACTATGCTAAAATGTAACACAGCAATATTTACGTCCGGTATAAAATGTTTGCCCTAGGGGAGGGGGTTTGTGTCTTGCGCCAATCATTTACATTTCTCAAAACATTTGTACAAATATTCATGAAAACATTTCTCAAGGGTTTTTCATTCAACTACAATAGTGCTGATCAAGGCACCAGCTCATGGAAACTCCCGTTGACTTCAGTGCAGGTGCAGAATGGAGACAGATATCGGCCCGGGCGATATCTGTCTTACCAGCCCGTCTGCCACGACGCGGCATTGTGATGTTGCGTTGTGATGGCAACACATTGCCATGTGACATCAAATCACCATGGCAATGTGTTGCCATGTAAGATAGGGTCGCTATGACAAACCGACACTGCAGGAGGACATACCGCTTCTGTAAGAGACATTAGTATATATATATATATACACACTAGCTGATAAACCTGGCTTGCCCATGATTTACCCCCCTTTACAGCTGGATGGCCCGCATGTTCACAACTCCCTCCCTGCACCACACATCACTCTCCACCCCCCCCCCCCCACATCACTGCCCCCCGCCTTGCAAGTCACATCACTCTCTCCCCCTTGCACCTCACATCACTCTCCCCCCCTTGCTCCTCACATGACTCCCCCCCCTTGCATCTCACATCACTCTACCCTCCCTTGCACCTCACATTACTGCCAGCCCTCTGCATCACCACTCGGCCTCCACCACACAGACTGTCTCCCATACACACACAGTGTCTCTCACACACATGAGTAAGAGGAGCAACTTTGGAGGTGAGTGCCGGTGGGGAGAGGAGGGGGGTTGGGGAAAGAAAATGCGGCAATCCTAGAAGGAGGCTCCCCTTCTCCCCCTACTGCCTCCCCTGGGGACAGTCAGCCTCACCCGCCACTGCCCTGCTCCCCCCCTCCCGCTCCCATCTCTCACCCCGGCAACCAGGGGCAAGGGTGCGGCGAGGGGGAAGGGTGCGGCGAGGGGGAAGGGCGCGGCGAGGGGGAACGGATGCGCCGGGAGGAAAGGTAGCACCGTGGTGCCATTGGAGCAGCACGGCCCCACAACGCACGTGGAGTGTGTGAGGCGGCGTGTCAGATGGAGAGTGTCAGGTGGCGGGGCTGGTTGAGGTGCGGAGTGGCGGGTGGAGGGCGGTGGCGGGGGTGGATAGTACCTGGAGGCTCAGGCGCGGCGTGTGGCTCTCGGTCAGAGGGTGGTGGCGCGGGGGCGGTGAGGTTGTCTGGCGCACGGTGCCCCTGGCAGCCAGCCGCAGCTAATAGAGGCAGGATGACGACGGGGCGGGTGGGCGGTGAGGCGTGCAGAGATGAGTAGCAGTGATGAAATGGAGTGGTAGGAGGCAGTGTCCTGGCAGTCACCAAATGGAGAGTGAGGAGAATAACTCACCAAATGGAGAGTGAGGAGAGTAACTCACCAAATGGAGAGTGAGGAGAGTGAATCCAAGAGGCGCACGCGGTGTGAGGGTGGTGTGACTGTCATGCCCCGCATAGGCGTGGCTGTGACATCAGGCCACCCCGCAGGCCAATGAGGTATTGCCGTCTGCCGGCCAATCAAAGAGGGCACAAAGAGATATCCAAGACTTATTTCACGCGTGCGTGTGTGTGTGTGTGTGTGTGTGTGTGTGTGTGTGTGTATGTATATATATATATATATATTCAAATAACGGGGTCTTTTTTGTTCTCCCTTCATTCACACATATATATATATATATATATATATATATCCAAACAAGCGAAAAAAATTGAAGTAGCGCCTCTATAATATCCTGACTAGAATGAATTCTAGAAGAAACAATAGCTAATCATGGAAGCGTTTGGTGGGGCAGCTAGATATGGCTGATACACTATGATAAGACAATGTTAATACAATATATAATGCAATTACTCAACAATTGATCCCTAAAAAAATGAATGTATAAAAATCTAAATTTATTTAATAAAAAATGAAAAAAAAAATATATGTAAAAAATATGTTGTACCAAAAATTGAAAAGTAAAAAACAAAAAAATGAAAAAACCTTTAATACACAAAGTCCTGTTCCAATGGCAATGACACCAGATTCCTGCAGCCCGCTTCAAAGGGAACACCAGTCGCTAATGATATCTGGAAAAAAGGAAAGAAAAAGAAACAGGCGCACACCTAGTGCATTACCATAATAAAAATTGTATTAAAGGAACATAAAATCTATAAAATGCCCACTCACAAAAGTATAGCAATCAATAGCATGTATGAGATAGGCTCTCATGTGCCAACAGCTCGATCATCAGTGTCCGGTTCAGGTTAGTGGCGTCGTCACGTGACCTTCCCTCGTGCAGCCGAAACCTGAAACGGAACTCCTCGCATTCAGTGTTCAACTAGAGAGGTCCCTCCAGGGAACAATGCCTTGAAAGTTCTTTGAATTGTTGTTAAATGGCCGTGAAACACACACAAGAGCCAAAATGTGACTGCAAGCAGCAACAGTGTTCGTGGGCGAAATGGTGGCCGCAATCTAACCACGCCCCATGCGTTTCGTCATCGATGATGACTTCTTCAGGGGAACCCTCCAAACGTCAGTCCATGATATTTATAGGGAGGTAATTACACATAGTTAACCAATATATAATTGAATCAGTGATTAATAGAACACACATGGTGGTAACATATATAACAATTGAAAGCATATATAACAAATAAAATCACATTATATTGTGAGGACCCCATTGAGTACAAGAGAAAAAATTATGCAGATAAAAATCCTACTTACACAATTACAATCTTAATATTAAAGTCTTGTTTATGACATTAGATAAATTAGTGTATAATTAGATGATATAATATTTACATTTGAACTACGAATAGGATATGCTAATTCAATGTTCCAATGAAGGAATGATAGTTATATCTATGCATTGAAAATAAAAATATTAGATGAATATAAATTATCTAAATACAGTTATACCTAGGCAGCAAAGTTATATAACTAAACAGATATATATATATATATATATATATATATATATATATATATATATATATATATATATATATATATTTGCATGTCATTTCCCAGAATCCCTTGCTGCAGTGGAAGTGCTGTGTGCTGGGTGATAATGGGAAAAGGCGGGGTTGCAGACATGCAAATGAGCATAAAGACATGCAAATGAGCATACAGTTATATTTCCATTTGCCACACACACTCACACTCACAATGTTTAATAACCTAAGCGGCACTGGCCCAGTGGGCATTTTCCCGGTTGCCCAATCCCCTCCTGCTTCAGTGGGAATTTTCATAGGACAGTGCTACAACCTTGCTAGCTATTTCGAGATCAATGTTAAACATTATCAGGTTGTACCCCTCTTTATTTGGTGTCATTATCTTTGATAACCCCAGTATCATCATACTTACCTCACATTATTTAGTTTCTGAAACGAATGCCTGTATTTCTACGTGAGTATGGAAGCCACATCGCACATACAGTCACGGCATGCAGTCCAAATAATATCTTTTTGGTAATATGCTAAACCACAGTCATGCCAATATTCTTTTGACCCAGGTCATCATGTCAACTTAAATATGACCTTTAGGCTACGCTTACAGTGCATTGCAACAGTGACGGTGCTCCAAAACAAATTAATTGTCTCTGTCGCAAGTGCTTATAGTAGGCGCGACGGTGACGGAGCCTCTAAAAATTTGGAAGCCGGGTAAATTTGATTTTTTAGAGACAGTCACCACATGTGACTGTTTAAACCAATCAAATTGAGTGGCTCGCCCCTTTAGTGACGTCACTGGCCTTGTCGCCAGCAGTAAAAATACAGGTGATGTTATCGGTCGCGGCGCCATTTCTGTCACCAGCACTATAAGCGCGGCCTTAGAACAGGGAGAGGAGGAAGCTGCTCTCAAAGCATTATTTGAGATACAGGCAAAATTAACTAGAGGTCTGTAAGCAAACCTGCTCTCTCTCTTTGTAACGCTTGCACTGCCCATGAGCAAGACAGGACCCCGGTACTGATGTGGGGAAGTATTAACTAGTATCCACAGCAGCGGAAGCGTGCCTGGCAGGCGGATTTTCAACGTAGCCGGGTCTGGGTTGGAGAGAGTGGGTTAGTCCAGATACTTTCCAAGGTCTTGGGTTGGAGAGATTATAATGGTCAAAGTCCGTATAGCCATGGTCTGGGGTTGGAGAAGTCAGAATAGTGGTAGTCCGTGTAGCCGTGGTTGGAGAAGTCAGAAGAGTCGAGGGTAAGCCGGGGTCAGTATCCACAGAAGTTTCCAATTACAAGCTGGGTCGGTACACAAAGGGTTAACTGTAGAGAGACGCACCAGACAGGAAGCAAGGCACAACAGACGTGGAAGCACAAGGCTACAACTTGTTATGCTCAGCAAGGTAAGACAGGAACTGCAGGATATTTAAAGCACACAGGAACAAGTTTCAAGGGAGGCGGAACGGAGGTGTGGCCTCTGCAGAGGCATGGATAGGGTGCAAGAGACATGTGGGCTGTAAGTACTTGCCACTAAGCTGGGGAGCGATGCACACCGTGCGGGAGAGAAGCGTGGCGCTTCCGAGGAGGCGGAGCTAAGCTCCGTGGCACTCTAGAAGAGCTGCACTTGTGCGCTCTGTAAGCAGAGCGGGGGTGCGTGCACACGCTGGTGCCAGAGTAGAGGACTGCGAGACAACAGGTAAGGAGGGAAAACAAATATATAACAAGACAAGTGCGCAACTAACTACTGTGAAATAATAGTGATTAAATATTACCACTAAATATCCAAGTGAGTAACATGAATAATAACTGTGTTACCAGTCTAAGAAAAGGAGCGTCCGCTGCTGTAAAAGGGTAGCCCAGGACCCTGGGTAACTTGACAAAACAAAACAGAAAACAGCGCACAATGCTCATCGTGAAAAATGTAAATACAATTTTATATTAAAAATGATTCAAGGTTCTGCGTACATCAATCGAATGAAAATCAGGCACAGAAAGTAACAATGATAGTTGTTACCACTCATGGACACTGGAACACACAGGAACAGCAGGGGTGGGTGTCTTTGAGGACATGTTCCCCGATTCCTTACACTCTTTGACTAAACCATATTGACCAATGCATGAAAGCTAACTAAACTAGATTGTATATCTGATCTCATAATAGGGAAGTTTGGTAGGAAAATAAGGAAAATCTCTTTAACTTCAACTGGACTGCAATAAGTGGAGAGAACTTTACCACAAAACAGAATTACTATCTAACAAACAGAAATAGTGCTAAAGCATAGACTAGAGACAGTAATAATAATTATTACATCCATGTGTATGGTGTGTGAGTACAATGAGTATGGACTGGATACCAGCATTTTGTAGGAGACATTGCACCTTTAACAGAAAATAAAACACTCATGCATTGCAGAATCAGACCCTAGTTGGTTTGGGGGTGGGGTCTTCTTTGGTTGCCTGTTTTTCCACTCTTGATATTTCAAACTTATTATCAGGGGCTTCTATATTTAATAATATTCTGTTGTGCAAAGCAGGTGGGGAAAAAAAATCCCCTAAATCCCTTAGTGCAGGCCTGTACAACTCCAGTCCTCGAGGGCCGCAAACAGGCCAGGTTTTAAAGCTATCCCTGCTTTAGCACAAGTGGCTCAATCAGTGTCTCAGTAATTTTGATTGAGCCACCTGTGCTGAAACAGGAATATCCTTAAAACTTGGCATGCTGGTGGCCCTTGAGGGCTGGAGTTGTGCACTCCTGAACTAAGGGATTTAGGAGATTTTTTTTTTGCATATATTAGGATAACTGGCTGAAAATGTATATTTTGTATTTGTTCCCTGAAGTTCCTGTATTGTTGGGCAAGGTACTGAAATAGAAAATAAAAATCTCACATTCTCTATGTAAATCTTTACTAGTTACCTTTTGAGCTATGTATCACATTCTTTGTTTTAAAGTAGCACTCGCCCCAGAAGCCTAAAGTATGTGTGTTGAACTCATCTAATGTTAGTATCTTGACCCCTGAGCATGACTTGCTCTTTTATTTTTGTGTGCGTAAAAAACATGATTTTCTTCATCTCTGGTTTCTGAGGCTACCATGGTAACCTTTAGACTGCATTGTGCTCTGGTGAGAGCTCCATTTTAACCTCCCTTGCTCTTAATATTTCAAATGCTTACATTAAATCTCCTGAACGCAGCAACAGATTCTAAAAATAAAAAGTGTTTGAGAGGGCTAGAAGAAATCTCTTTAATGGTGATCAGAGAGGACTACTGCTTTAGCACATTGCACCATTTGTTTGGAGCACAGTTTTGCCAAACGTTTGGAATAGGTTTCCCCATCTGGTACAGATTGTTAGAAGCCATAAAGTCACAGCATCTTAAACTTAGCAAATTATTTTTTTATACAGTTTGAAGCGAGAAAAAGTGACCTACAGAGGCACACAGTTTAATGCATCTCATTATAAACTGTGCGTCATGTAACTTCTCCTTTAACACTCTCCACCTTGCATATGGGACAAAAAGTGGAGCAACGGGCTCAATGTATTGATGCATAGTTGAAAATGACGCTATTTACATCAGTTTTGCTCGAATATTGTCTTGATACAAAAGGGCTTATTTACTAACTAAAGTCTCTGGGCTGCAAAACAGGTGCATAATTTGCACCTAATGTACCAAAGAAAAGGAATCACATTGAAAGCAATGGGATTGTTAACTTTGATAAATCTGGTGCAATAATATTGCTGTGGAGTCTGTGTTCTGTATGCACCCAGCATACCATGTCCTCTAACATTCTTAATGTTTGCTTGAGAACTTGTTATGTTAAAAAGCCGCTTTAGCCTCAGAAACCCTGTTGGTATCTCAGCAGTTCGTCCTCATACTTAATAAACAGATTGTGCAAAGCCAAGTATGCATGATATGTACATAAAAATACCCATATGTGTGCTTACATTGGGAACATCTGGAAGACACTGCATGGAACTGTAGATTTATATGTCAGTTGAAACCCCAGATTCGCTACTTTCATGTGGCTTATAATAGTTGAAAAAATCACGTAGGGGTATTTAGTAGGCATTTAGACATTAACAGATATGTATCCCAACTGCTGAAAAGTTATTATTTTCTTCTATTTTTTTAGTTATTGCATCTGCATGTAACATAAGGAATTTGTTAATCAAGTGTCTGTCTTGCACAGATCATTACCCAGAAAAGTATACACTGTCAAGGGCCTGACAGAGATTTTTGACACAAGACAAATGACAACACATTTTACACACATCATTATGTGTGTCTCATAACTTCTCCTTAACTCCTATTGCTCCATTTAATCACCCCTCGATCCCCCCCAAATGCAAGCTCTCATGCCAGCAGACAAAAGTAGGAGCAAAATAGCTTGATACATTCATCTGAATTCACTAACTTCCAATACGAGTCATCGCACCACAATCCCATCTTAATCTGCCATTGATTTCACTTAATAATTATGACTTTATTTCATATACAGTACTGTAGTGCTTTTCTCCCAATGGGACTCAAAGCACTTCACAATTAGATCATAGTGCATAGTACGATTGTTTTTTTTTGCAGACACAGACTTGGTGTGATAACCTGCGTTTTGAAGATTAGTGAAGCTCCCCTATTGATTCATTAAAGGGGCAATCCCTCCTATGACCAAAGTGAATTCATGCCAGTGACATTAAACCTTTGAGTGCCCCACATCGTTGCTACTGAATCATGTGGTCTGGCACTCAAAGTGTCCCATGCAGGGGGCGTGGCCAGGAAGCCAAGCGAGCCGGCAGCAGAAAACTTAGCTCCCCAACCTACCCCCTGTTTAACCCAGGAAAAACATCCCTAAACATGGGGAAAAACATACACTAAAACCACCAAAAGACTCAGGGTACAAGGGGAGAGAGAGGGGAGTAATTTACCCGCGGTGGACCGGGAAAAAGAGTATTCTGTGGCCGCCGGCTGGCTCCCCTCCTTCACCTTCTGAGAATCCAAGATGGCCGCCGGGACCGCGCGGCAGAGGTAACTCCCGAACCCTCGGAGCAAGCAGAGGTAAGGGAGATCCCCACATAATGACGCAGCTCGGATACCCGCATCCAGAGACGGAGCGGTGACTGCCCTGGCCGCCTGCCCCTCTCCCCTCGACAATAACGCACCCGCATCGAGCCGGAGTCACAAGATGGCGCCGGCCGGTGTGTGAGGAGCTGAGAGCCCTACAGCCGCAGCGGAGCCAGCGCAGGGGACCCCCACCATGCCACATCCTTCCCCCGACCACCTTACCTCTGCTCTGCCGGGGAAGTAACAACAGCGCGGTCCCTGGCGCTGTGCTGAGAGCTGCCCACGGAGCTGCATTGAAGGGAGCGGCGGCCATTTTGGATCGAGGATCTGCCAAGGTGCCTGTATCTCTGCATCTCCCCCCGGCACCCCAAACTACTGCCCCCCCCATACTGCTGACACAGGATCCTTCCCCAAACCACCTTACCTCTACTCTGCCGGGGAAATAATCCCCTTGGTCAGCTGGCCTGACCCTCTGCGACAGGGTGTGGCGCAGGAGCCGTGAGCCTCCCTCTCATCCCCATGCGGCCCTAACGGACTTAGCCCCCGACTCAGGCGCAGCAGACTTACAAGAACCGGGCTGAACAAACACTATTTCGAAGCCCTCTTCCAAAGAATGCATAAGGAATTACGCAAAGAAATCCAAACGGACATGAACATGGCGCTGGAAGGCCTGAGAATGGAAATACATGGGCTATCCAAGCGCACTGAGGTGCTGGAACGCAAAGTCACAGACGTAGTTGGCACACAACACACAACCGAGGAAGAAGTCATAAGACTCGGCCAAGAAGTCGCAGACCTGCGAGACGCCCTGGAAGAACAAGAAGACAGGGACCGAAGGCAAAACCTGAGAATCAGGAATATACCAGAGACGATCACCGCCGAGGGGCTTCATGCCTACCTTCGCAAACTATTCCTACAACTAGCCCCAGACCTGTCGGAGCATGATCTCCAGATGGACAGGGCGCACAGAGCGCTGGGCCCCAAACCTGCGGACCCTGAACGACGCAGGGATGTAATCATAAAGCTCCACGCATTCACAGCCAAGGAGAAGATCATGGCTGCAAGCAGGAGAGCAAGAGATATCCAAGTGGAGAACATCAAAAAATGAGAAGTGAATCTCCTGATGGTGCTTCTAAATCCAAGATTGTGCAATGTTGGCCATAATGCCTAGGAGTCCGGGGTATATTAATTGTATAAATGTATGAATGTGTGACAGGGTATATGGCTCACCATATGAAGCCTAACATGGACAGAGTAAACCTAACCACTTTAAAAGTGAAACCACAAGGAAGCCCTTATATAAAGAAACTCCCAGTGCAATCACTATGTGGATAATCATATCCTGTATCATAGGCTGGAGCCCTGCACATACCCTATAGTCACAGTAGCTATAAAAAATAGTAAGTCACTCACTTATTAACCCCTTCTGCTCCATAACTGCGTGCATCTGTTCCGTTTTGTAGATGAAGTCTGTGTAGGGAGATGGTGGAGCACTGCAAAGAATTAGGGCTGGAGGCAGATCCGTGAAAAGTAAAAATGCTTTATTCCAGATGCATGGTAGCAACAGCTACATTAAAAAGGGTCCTCTAACGCTTTTCGCGCTATGACAGCGCTTTATCAAAGAGTAACTCCTGTCTCCCCTGATCCCCCTTATATGCTGTTCCCCACGGAGGTGATTTCGCGCCAAAAATCAGTCAAAACTCTGACTGAAGCTGAAACCACGTAAGAAACTACGGTGGCCTCATAGGGTAAAAACACCTCCGTGCTGAAAAAGCAAAGGCGGAAATACAAAAAACTGCATACATAGCCAGATTGACGAGTCTGGTGACAACACATAACACAGACATTACACAAGAGTAAAAAAATGAGATAAATGGACTATAACATACTGAATAAGGAGATGTAAAGTACATAAAGTAAAAAAGCAGCACATATAAAGAAATATAAAATAAATATTTAACTCTCATTAGATAACTGGGAACATGAAGAAATATACCCATCAATAGACCCATCACTCTGATAATAGTGTATCTATTATCACTAAATATAATAATAAACATGAATGTTTAGGTTAACTCAAAATAAATAAATAAACTAGTCTCAATACAAAAATAATGGCAATAATAATAAAGTTAAAGAGATACATATGTATAATTATCATCTTAAAACAGAAAATTTGAAAAATACATTTATAAAGATCATAATGCTGTTATCACCCAGTAATAGGCTATTGGATTAACTTCATCCTATCAGAGTCACAGATATCAGAAAAAACCTAAGAATAAAGTATATTAATACAAATATTGATTCAATAGAAAAATATATTACATTGAAATGTATATAATATTAATCATTTATGTACCTAATAATGAACATATACATTAGTGATAAGAGATTATTATGAGAAAATGGAGGTAAAGTCAGAACATAAAATGGTTTTATAAAAAATGGTTTTAAAAAAAATGTATCAGTTCCCAATCTTGATTGATCCCATTTGGGTATAGGGAATCCATGGTGAAGATCCTGAACATCTCACGTCTATTGAGCATGTTCAATCTGTCACCACCACGAATGGGTGGAGGAACATGCTCAATAGCCGAAAAAGAGAAGTTCTGGATACCTCCATGTGCGCAATGGGCAAAATGACGTGACACCGGATGTGTGGTAGTAAGATTTTTTATAGCTCTGACATGCTCCATTATCCTAATTTTCAGAGGTCTTATGGTGCGTCCAATGTAGTGTTTACCACACCCACACTTAAGTATGTACACAATAAAGCTGGAATTACAATTAATATATGTGGATATTTTTATCGTTTTTTTGGGTTTTAAAGCATTGATGCATTTGAGTGGCGTTGCATATTTGCAAACCACACAATGGGCACATTTAAAAAAACCTTTAGGTATATTACAAATGTGATGTGGACGATCGGAGTGAAACAGGCTTGGTGACAAAAAACCTGCCAATGACTTCGCTTTTTTGAAAACAAATTTTGGTCCCTCTTTAACTACATTTTGCAAATCTTTGTCCAATTTTAGGGTATCCCAATGTTTGTAAATGATACGTCTAATGGAGTCTGCCTGTTTACACTGTTGCGTTACAAAAAAAGGGGGCCTATTGTCCATTTTCTTTGTCATCATGGTTCTTTTATCCTTATTTTTATAATTCTTACCACTAGTGAAGAGATCTGTGCGATCTAGAGTTTTTACAACATCAAGGGATTCCAAAATATGGACTTTATTATATCCTCTCTTGAGGAACCTCTGAACCAGATCCTCAGATTGTGTATTAAAGGTTTCCTCAGTAGAGCAAAGCCTTCTCAGTCGCAAAAATTGCCCTTTCAAAATCCCCTTTTTGAGAGGCCTGGAGTGATTGCTGCTTGCCATCAAGAACGCATTGTGTGAATTGGGCTTCCTATGGACGTCCGTCTGAATAACTTTATTGACATCTATGTACAACACCATGTCCAAATATGCAATGTGTTGAATATTAAAATTATAAGTGAATTTGAGATTGTATTGGTTAATATTAAGAGTGTTAAAGAAAGCTTCAAATAAAAGAAAATCACCATCCCAAATAAAGAACAGATCGTCGATATAACGCCTGTAAAAGATAATGTGCTCTCTAAAAGGGTTCTGATCACTAAAAATAAAAATAGATTCCCAGAAACCCATGAACAAATTAGCATAAGATGGTGCAAATGAAGTCCCCATAGCGGTGCCCTTAAGTTGTAAGAAAAATTGTGAATCAAACGTAAAATAATTGTGTGTTAATAAAAATGTGATACATTCAATCAGAAACATGCAAAGTGTAATAGGTAGTTTGGATAGATGAAGATAATGTTGTACAGCAGAAATCCCTTGGTTGTGTTGTATAATGCTATAAAGTGACGTGAAGTCCATATTTTGGAATCCCTTGATGTTGTAAAAACTCTAGATCGCACAGATCTCTTCACTAGTGGTAAGAATTATAAAAATAAGGATAAAAGAACCATGATGACAAAGAAAATGGACAATAGGCCCCCTTTTTTTGTAACGCAACAGTGTAAACAGGCAGACTCCATTAGACATATCATTTACAAACATTGGGATACCCTAAAATTGGACAAAGATTTGCAAAATGTAGTTAAAGAGGGACCAAAATTTGTTTTCAAAAAAGCGAAGTCATTGGCAGGTTTTTTGTCACCAAGCCTGTTTCACTCCGATCGTCCACATCACATTTGTAATATACCTAAAGGTTTTTTTAAATGTGCCCATTGTGTGGTTTGCCAATATGCAACGCCACTCAAATGCATCAATGCTTTAAAACCCAAAAAAACGATAAAAATATCCACATTTATTAATTGTAATTCCAGCTTTATTGTGTACATACTTAAGTGTGGGTGTGGTAAACACTACATTGGACGCACCATAAGACCTCTGAAAATTAGGATAATGGAGCATGTCAGAGCTATAAAAAATCTTACTACCACACATCCGGTGTCACGTCATTTTGCCCATTGCGCACATGGAGGTATCCAGAACTTCTCTTTTTCGGCTATTGAGCATGTTCCTCCACCCATTCGTGGTGGTGACAGATTGAACATGCTCAATAGACGTGAGATGTTCTGGATCTTCACCATGGATTCCCTATACCCAAATGGGATCAATCAAGATTGGGAACTGATACATTTTTTATAAAACCATTTTTTATAAAACCATTTTATGTTCTGACTTTACCTCCATTTTCTCATAATAATCTCTTATCACTAATGTATATGTTCATTATTAGGTACATAAATGATTAATATTATATACATTTCAATGTAATATATTTTTCTATTGAATCAATATTTGTATTAATATACTTTATTCTTAGGTTTTTTCTGATATCTGTGACTCTGATAGGATGAAGTTAATCCAATAGCCTATTACTGGGTGATAACAGCATTATGATCTTTATAAATGTATTTTTCAAATTTTCTGTTTTAAGATGATAATTATACATATGTATCTCTTTAACTTTATTATTATTGCCATTATTTTTGTATTGAGACTAGTTTATTTATTTATTTTGAGTTAACCTAAACATTCATGTTTATTATTATATTTAGTGATAATAGATACACTATTATCAGAGTGATGGGTCTATTGATGGGTATATTTCTTCATGTTCCCAGTTATCTAATGAGAGTTAAATATTTATTTTATATTTCTTTATATGTGCTGCTTTTTTACTTTATGTACTTTACATCTCCTTATTCAGTATGTTATAGTCCATTTATCTCATTTTTTTACTCTTGTGTAATGTCTGTGTTATGTGTTGTCACCAGACTCGTCAATCTGGCTATGTATGCAGTTTTTTGTATTTCCGCCTTTGCTTTTTCAGCACGGAGGTGTTTTTACCCTATGAGGCCACCGTAGTTTCTTACGTGGTTTCAGCTTCAGTCAGAGTTTTGACTGATTTTTGGCGCGAAATCACCTCCGTGGGGAACAGCATATAAGGGGGATCAGGGGAGACAGGAGTTACTCTTTGATAAAGCGCTGTCATAGCGCGAAACGCGTTAGAGGACCCTTTTTAATGTAGCTGTTGCTACCATGCATCTGGAATAAAGCATTTTTACTTTTCACGGATCTGCCTCCAGCCCTAATTCTTTGCAGTGCTCCACCATCTCCCTACACAAGTGGAAAACATACCTCTACAGATCTTCAGCGACCTATCCAGATCCACGCTAGAAAAAAGGAAAGAAATGAAGCCCCTCAGGAACATACTACAAGAAAGGGGAATCTCCTACCGTTGGGGTTTCCCCTTTAAGCTGATCGTCCTGAAGAATGGACGTCACCACACAATTTCCAGACCACAGGATTCGCCGGCGTTCCTAAAAGCGTTGGGGCTGAGTCAGCAACAGGACAACAGACCACCAGCCAAGTCCCCCACAAACAATGATGAGATGGAGGTTCCCCGGGCCTCTGAAAGGCTGGCCAATCAGAAGAACACAGAGGCCCCTAAGTAACGGACATATCACCTGAAGCACGATGGCGGTCCCCCCAAAGGGAACAACGAACTATGAAAGCAGCCCCGAAGCAAGTAAACCCCACTTGTTTCCGCCTATGGAACCTATTCTACAAACTTGCCCCCCCCCCCTTCATCCCTGATGCTTCGCCCGCACCTCCAAACCCACTACCCAGCAATTAACCAACGCAGGAGGAAAATCTCTCACTACTCATCTCATCAGAGCGCCAGAAGGTATCCTGGTCGACCGCGTCCAGGCCTGTCAGCGTTCGATCGAAGTCCTGCCCGAGGTTGCGAGCTGATTGACCCGGCAAGCCCCTCCGAGGAGGACAAGCACCACCTTGACCTACGGAGTGAACAGAGGTCCTGTTGACACCCTCCACGGGTGCAGTAAGCAAAGCCAACCGACGCACCTGCAACACGCCTGCACGAACAGAGGACGCAGCCCCCTGTATGAACAGAAGGGATAGACCCCCTGTCCCCCTTCATACCCCCCCCTCTCACAGGACGATGGGACGCAGTGACAGGCCTGCCACTTTACGGCTCGAGGAGCCCAGGTCGTATGAACCCTTCTTTTCCCAGTCCCCCCCGGACTTTTGTCAATATGCTCTTTAAAGCAGCCTAGCAGGTGAAAGATAGCCAATTTAGAAAGAGCAATGAATATACTGTTTATCCAGGATGTACCTGCAACCCCTATACCACTCCCTTACATAACCCCCCTGCTCCCCTTCCCCCCCCCGCAAATGATATATGTAAGATGCCAATTGCTCATGTAAGAAATAGAGTTGATAAGCAGATTAAAGCAAATGTACCCCCTAGCAATAGGATATATGTATCGGATGATAAGAAAATGCAAATGTCATATGATAAATGCCAAATGTTGTGTTTTTCCATACAAGTTGTCAAAAAGAGAAGAGACAAACGGTTAATACAAAAAAAATGTCTACTCAGCCCACATGGGCTCCTAAATAAGACAAGCCAGATAGGCATCCACCCCTTGACAAGTGGTTCCTTCCCCCTCCCCTCCCCCCCTGCCCACCCTCCTCTCCCCCCCCCGCTCTCCCTCCCCCCCCCAAATGACAAGATACATGCAAAGACAGAAAGGGAACAACACGATCCCGAGCTAAGACAAACCAGACAGATATCCTTATCCTGTCCAGAGACCCCCCCACCTCCCCTCCCCCCCTTTTTGCCCACCTATCCCTCCCCCCCATCCCCCCCTCCCCCACCACCTCTCCCCCCCTTCCCCCTCTCCCCCATCTCCCCTCCCCCTCACCCCATCTCCCCTCCCCCCTCCTCCCCCCTCCTCCCCATCTCCCCTCCCCCCTCCTCCCCCGTCCCCCCTCCTCCCCCCTCCTCCCCCCTCCTCCCCCCTCCCCCCTCCTCCCCCCTCCCCCACATCCCCTCCCAGCCCCCCCTTCTTCCTCCCCAACCCCCCCGTCCTATCCCTCCGTCTTAAAGAGGAACAACGCACCTCTATAGCGGAGAAGTGGAAAATAGCATCTAAAGGAGACGGGGCTAACTCCGGGCCCAGAGTATCCAAAAAGCGGGTTGATAAATATTGAACGCCCACAACATAACAATATAGACTATATAAATGTTGACCGACAAAATAGAGTTCTTAAAAAAAAGGTTTCGTTTCTTCCAAAGGTTTATGTGATGATGTTTAGAAATGTTTATAGGACACCCCACTAAATGGTCTCCATAGAAGTGGTTTTAAGAAAGTTTTCACACAGAGGGTGTGGGACCCTCTTTCCGGTCTCCGACCATTTTCTGAGTTCTGGAAGGATCTCTAGGGGTAATAAACCCCCATACCTCTCTCGCCCACAGGGGAGAGGCCTACTTTCTAGGGCCATCTGAAGGCCCAACGACCCCCACCCTTCCTATTGTGTCTCCCTCCCCCTCCCTCCCCTTCCCCCCTCTCCCACCCTCCCCCACCCCCCCCACTCGCCTACACAAACTCACCTAAGGCTCACAGGACTAGTAGCCCTCACCGTGGGAATACAGAGGGCCTCGGAGCTCAGAGCTCCGAAAAACAAGCACGACACAAAATGACAGACGCTTAACGTAAAGGGACTAAACTCAAATAAAAAAAGAAAACTAGCGCTCCAGGAACTCAAAAAACAAAAGGGGACATCGTTTTCCTGCAAGAAACACACTTTAACTCACCAGTTCCCCCAAATACATTCAAGAGCCTGTTCCCACAGGCTTTCTACGCATCCTCCCCGAGTAAAAAGAAAGGAGTAGCTATCCTAATAAGGAACAATGTCCCATTCGCCCTAACTCACACTCAATCAGACCCAGAGGGAAGATTCCTGGTGCTCCGGGGTACTCTAGCAGGTTCTCCCATAACATTGGTGAACATATACGCCCCCAATGAAAATCAAACCCAGTTCCTCAAAAAAGTACTGGACTCCCTGGAACAGCAGGCACTCTCTTCCTTAATTATAGGAGGAGACTTTAACATGGTTGCCTCACACACACAAGATAAAACGAAAACTCCAAAAGACCTACCCAATGCAACTCAAGGCACATCTTACATGATCCAATCACAAAAAAAAGCAAGAAAATTCAGGGAAATAATAGAAGAATTCTCCCTGGTTGATGTGTGGAGAGCTCAGCACCAGGGTCAAAGGGATTACACCTTCTTCTCCACCCCACATCAGTCCTACTCGAGGTTAGACTATTTTCTGGGTACCAACAACATACTCCAGGCTTCCTCCCACTCCAATATCGGCCCAATTACCTGGTCTGACCACGCACCAGTGGAACTCACCCTCACCCTACCCTTTGTCAAAAACAATCCCTACAAATGGAAGTTGAATGATTCCCTACTCAACTGCCCAGAGACAGAGACAAATATAAGACGCAAACTCTCCTCCTTTTTCCAGATAAACGCAGGTACGGTCTCGGCCCCGGCAATGCTTTGGGAGGCACACAAGGCCTCAATTAGAGGAGAATTAATCTCGATATCGGCCTATAAGAAAAAACAAAAAGCTAAACTCCAAACTGAACTAACAGATAAAATCAAACACCTAGAGCAGCAACACAAAACAACAGCATCCAAAAAAATACTAAGCAATTAAACCAAACGCGAGCAGCTCTCAAACAAACACAATTAGAGGAAGTAGAAAGGGCCCTAAGATGGACAAAACAAAAATTCTTTGATAAAGGAAACAAAGCCGATAAGCTTTTAGCCTCGAAACTTAAAGGCATACGGGTAAAGTCACAAATATCCAAAATCCGCACAAAATCAGGGAAAATCACATACTGCTGCGGCCAAGTTTATTCGAGCATTTGCCCGTTCTTGGCCGCAGCAGTAGCCTGGCGCGCGCCCGAGAGTGACGGGCGCGCGCCGAAGCAGCGGAAGAGCGCCCTCCGATCGGGGCGCTCTCCCTACCGCTGCCGGGTCCGCCGGGTCCCCCGGAACCCCCTGCCGCTGTCCCGCGATCGCGGGACACCAGGGCTCCCTCGGGGAGCCCCTGGACGTGCGTGCAGGGGGCGCACGCTCCCAAAGACGCGTGACCGCGCGTCTATGACGCGCGGCACGCCGAGGGGCGGCCACTAGCAAGCCGGGAAATCTCCCGGCTTGCGGATCTGGCCGCAGAGTGATAAAGCGTGTCGGTAGTGTATGACGAAAAAGAAATAGCACAAGAATTTGCTGACTACTACTCTCAACTGTATAACCTACATCCTCTGGGCCAAAATCCGACCCCCTTAGACACAATCTCAAAATACCTGGAGGAGTGCTCCCTCCCCTCCCTTTCACATGCAGAACTAGATAAACTAAATAAAGACATTACCCTAGAAGAACTAACCGAAGCCATTAGCTCCCTCAAACCGGCAAAAACTCCGGGCCCGGACGGATTTTCTAACACTTACTATAAGACATTCATGCTGACCCTGTCCCCTTACTTGCTTGACATGTTCAACTCTTTCTTACAAGGAGAGCCAATCCCTGCTACCATCACTGCAGCAAATTTAGCCATTATCCACAAAGAGGGTCGAGACCCGCTCCTTTGTGGCAACTACAAGCCAATATCCCTACTTAACTCAGATCTCAAAATTTACAGCAAGATACTAGCAAACAGGCTCAACCCAATTCTCCCCAGACTCATTAATACAGATCAAGTAGGTTTTGTGTCAGGAAGACAGGCCTCAGACAATACACGCAAAATAGTGGATATCATCGACCACGTGCATCTCACAGGAACCAATGCAATGATCCTGAGCCTCGACTCGGAATAAGTGTTCGACAGGATCAGATGGTCCTTCCTAGACCAAACAATGCTGAAGTTTGGTTTTAGTGGTCCCTATTTAGAGGGTGTTAGAGCCCTCTACCAAAACCCCACAGCATATGTAAAAATTTCAGGAGGACTATCAGACCCAATTACAATCATAAATGGGACCAGACAGGGCTGCCCGCTATCCCCACTCCTATTTGCCCTAATAATTGAACCATTGTCAGCCAAAATTAGACAAGAAAGGGGCATCAAGGGGATTTCGATCTCCACAAAGGAATACAAAACTTCCCTATTTGCGGACGATGTGATCCTGACCCTCGCTGACCCCCACATCTCCCTCCCAAACCTACAAAAAGTACTCCACCAATTTGGAACAGTCTCTGACTATAAAATAAATATAGACAAGTCAGAAGCACTTAACATATCCCTCCCAAACACAACATGGAAGTTTTTGCAGTCCAATTATAAATACAAGTGGAGCACCACATACATCAAATACCTAGGTATAAGAATCTCGAGCTCCCATGGATTCCTCTATCAACACAACTTCCCCCCACTATTTGATCAAATTAAAAAAGACTTAGAGTCATGGAAAAAACATCAAATATCATGGTTCGGGAGAATAGTCTCCCTCAAAATGAACATCCTACCTCGGCTGTTGTACTATTTCCATACACTCCCCGTAGTCGTCCCACTAACAGCCATGAAAAATGTACAGGCCCAAATGTTCCAATTTATCTGGAATGACAAGAGACCGAGGGTCCCCAGATCGGTAATGTTATCAGCCAAACTAAGAGGAGGTCTGGGGGTCCCCGATGTGGTCAGGTACTACCTCGCAGCCCAGCTAAAGCAAGCTGTAGTTTGGAATTGCGACCCGGCAGCGGCACACTGGCTCGAGATAGAAACACATTACGCAGCCCCGCTACCACTTCAGCTACTTCTGTGGTCCCCAGGAGAAAAAGGAGGATCAAGGAGGTTTGATCTAGGAGCAATGAGATGCACGTGGGACTCGTGGCTGAAAAGCAAAGGGAAGTACGGCTTGCTAAACACCCCCTAACAAATTACCCCGATCTTTGGGAACCCGAACTTCCCGCTCGGGTGCTCTAAAAAGCATTTGCCCAATTTCAGGGGCTTGGAATAAGGCTGGTTGCAGACTTGCTGAAAAATGAAGAGATTCTAACATTTAAAGAGGTACGGGACAAATACTAAGCTCAACACCTCCACCTATTCAAATACCTACAAATTAGACATTTTTTGCTCTCGCTCTCGCAGAACTCCAAATTTCCCCCACCCACCAGATTCGAAACACTATGCAGTAAAGGCAGGTATCAAAGAGGCCTAATCTCTGAGATATATAGGGGGATAGAGTCAGCATCAGAATCTCCGACCCACAACTATATGTAAAAATGGTCTGCGGACTTAAATATACAAATTGACAATGAGGAGTGGGAGGATATCTGGGAGATGGCAGCAAAAACCTCAATCTGCACAGTAACAAAGGAGAGTATCTACAAAATTCTATTCCAATGGTACCTGACCCCAGCTAGACTGAGCCAGATCTTCCCCGGCACCCCAGACCTGTGCTGGAGAGGATGTGGTCAAAAGGGAGACATGGCCCATATTTGGTGGACACGTCCGGAGATTCAGAGGTTCTGGGTTAGGATCCAGACGCTGCTCTATGAGACAATGGGAATTCGTCTCCCCCTAGATCCACTGTCCCTGGTGCTGAGTAAACCCTTTGACGACCTACCCCCACCCATGAGTAGACTGGTCTCTGCAATCTTGACTGCAGCCAGGTGCTCAATAGCAGCAGCCTGGAAGCAGGTCAAAGCCCCTGCAAGAAACACAGTCATAAGGCGGGTGGACGAAGTAATGTCTATGGAAAAATGAACAGCTATGCTGCACAAAAAAATGACACAGTTCTGGAACACATGTGACCCATGGATAGGCCCCCAGGGCTTTAGATAAAGACATAAAGTGCAAACCCTAGGGAAGGGAATAACCCAGATCCCAAAGGTGGGAGACGTAGATGAGCCAAGGGGGACTCCCCCCCCCGTGCCCCCGATCCCTTTCCCTCTCTCCAACCCTCCCTCCCCCCTCCGTCTGTCTACCCTCCTCCAGTCCCCCCCCCCCACCCCTCCCCCTCCTCCACTCCCTTAACCCCTACTATTAAAAAACAATGTTGGCTAGCATGCACTCAATAAAGTCGTACTTAAACAATTTTATGTTATTGAAAAGTATGTACTCATTCATGTAAATGTCAATGCCAATTAAAAAGATTGATACAAAAAAAAGTGTCCCATGCAGTAGTAGCTATGTCAAAACATCCTGCTCGTTTAGCTAGAGGAGATCACATTAGGTGTGCAGAACGCATCCTTCACTGACCAGAAATGGAAGGTGGGTGACTCCTCCCCTTCTGTTCCATCATTAGTGAGGGAGTGATCGGAGTGCCGGAGGGGCCATGCCACTCAAAAGGTTAAGGGTCTGATTTGAGTGATTTAAACCATTTTTTTTTACCCAAATCTCACACCTTATACAAAAACTAGCTGATATACCTGGCGTTGCCCGGGATGTAATGTTCCCGCTTTTCTCTCTCTCTCCCTCCGTCTCCCCCCTCTCTGTTTGTCCCCCGTTCAGATCAATCCCTCCCCCCCCCATTTACAGGTCTGGTCCCTCCTCCTCCTCCTCCCCCCACATTTACAGGTCTGGTCCCCCGGCCCCCTTAAAGCTCCATTCTCCCCCCCTTACAGCTCCGTTCTCCCCCCCTTACAGCTCCAATCTCCCCCCCTTACAGCTCAGTTCTCCCCCCTTACAGCTTCATGCAGTCTGTGTGCGTCAGTCAGTGTGTGTGTGTGTGTGGGTGCATCAGTCAGTGTGTGTGCATGCATCAGTCAGTGTGTGTGTGTGCGCGTCAGTCAGTGTGCGTGCGCGTCAGTCAGTGAGCATGTGCGTCAGTCAGTGTGCGTGTGTGGCAGTCAGTCAGTTTGTTTGTGTGTCTGGCAGTTAATCTGGTGTTGCCCCCCATCTCTCTTGACTGTCCCCCCCCCCCGCAGAGGTGCAGAGGAAGGGGGAGACGGGGGGGGGGGGGAGAGGTGAGGCGGTGAGTGTGGCGGCGCCAAGGGTAGCAGTGGTGGCGGGGAGGGTTTCTGTTGGTGTGACAGGTGTGGGGGGGAGAGAGGTGAGGTGGTGTGCGCAGTGGCACCGAGGGCCGTGGTTAGGGATGTGACAGAGGTGGGGGGGGGGAGGAGAAAGTGAGGAGGGAGGACAGTGAGTGAGTGAGGAAGTGGGTGTAAGGGTGAGATCAGCGGCGGTGAGGCGAGGAGCATGAGTAGCAAAATAGTCAGTGTGAGGTCCTGCCAAGTGAGCTGCCAACTCCAATTGAGCCCAAGAGGACACGCGGTGTGAGGGTGTCACACTGTGCTCACCACAAAAAGGATGAAACCCCAGTACTGAGATGGGAGTAGTAACAACACCAGCCACAGGCACGGGGGCCCCGTCCAGAGTGTAGGTTTGTCTTGACAGCAGGGTCATGGATATAGATATCAGAGTTGTCTTTATACTTGCCGAGTTAAACATAGGAGATATCCGGAGCGTAGAAGGTACTTTTGCCAAAGTCAGGGTTGGAGAGTGGAGAGTGGTCGAGGTGCAATGCTGAGTTCAGGATTAGAGAGGAGCGAGGAGTCAGAGGTAGCCAAGATCAGGAGCCAGAGGTTGGAGTAGTCAAAGCAAGCCGGTTCGGTACACAGAAGATCAAAACTGGAAAAAAGAAACAGGACAGGGACAAGGTAGGAACAGCAAGGGTAAACACAGAGTAACAGGAATCTATGCTCAGCCAATGTGCCTATAACATTGGTGAGCATATATAGGCTGGATCAGCTAGCCCCCATGGGGGGTGGAGCGGGGGCGCGGCCTCTGCGGTAGCTGTGATAGGTGCAGGACTAAACGAGCGGGTGTAGCTGTTTGTGCAGCTAAAGAATGCATCTATGAGCGGGTGCAGCTGTTAGTGCAGCTAATGAATCTTGACACGGAGCTTGGGGGCGTGGTGCACGTGTCACATGCGAGCTCTGTGCGCAGTCAGTGTGCGTCATGATCCGGGGCGGAGCCAGAGTCCGCGGCGTGGGATGACGCCATTTTGGCGTGCGTGCATGCTGCGCGTGTCTGGTAAGGAATGTGGTCCACAGGCACACCGCGCATGCGCGGTGGTGCTCGAGAGGATGCGCGGAGCGGCTGTACTTTGGTAATCCTTACAGTACCCCCCCCTTCAGAGGAGACTTCCGGGCGAACCCTGCGAGGCTTCAGGGGGTATTTCAGGTGAAACCTTTTGATGAGTTCGGGTGCGTGGACTTGCTGGTGTGGAATCCAGGATTGTTCCTTGGGACCGTATCCTCTCCAGTGAATGAGATACTGGATAGTCCCTTTAGAAAGCCTGGAGTCTAGGATGGCCTGAACTTCGTACTCCTGCTGGCCCTGTATGATTACAGGACCCGGTGGTGCAGGAGATGGATCAGGGAAGCGGAGGCTGCGGTATGCAGGTTTCAGTAGTGAAATATGGAACACGGATGGAATCATCATTGAAGAGGGGAGTTGCAGGCGGTATGCCACCGGATTGATTCTTTCTAAGATCTTGAATGGACCCAAGAATCTTGGGGCCAGTTTGAGTGTGGGGACTCTTAGGCGTATGTTCCGTGAGGACAGCCATACGTTGTCTCCCGGTCTCAGTTCTGGAGTTTCGCGACGGTAGCTGTCTGCCTGGGTCTTCTGTCTGGCGGAAGCCTTTCTTAGGTTACTCTGGGTCTTTGTCCATGAATTTTACAGTGCTTGGATCCGGTCGTCTACTGCAGGAACCCCAGAAGGTGGGGAAGAGTTGGGCAGTCGTGCCGGATGAAAACCGTAATTTACGTAGAAGGGCGAGACCTGTGTGGATTCATTCCTCAGGAAATTATGGGCGAACTCTGCCCACGGGAGAACATCTGCCCAGTCGTCCTGAGTGTCCGCGATGAAGCAGCGCAGGTACTGCTCTAAGGACTGATTGGTCCTGTCTGTCCGTTTGTCTGCGGGTGGTACCCGGATGAAAAATGCAGGGAGATGTCCAATTTCTTTGTGAAGGCCCGCCACAAACTAGAGACGAACTGGGACCCTCTGTCTGATACGATGGTCGTGGGAGTTCCATGGAGATGGAAGATCTCCTTACAGAATATGTCCGCTAGTGTGGGAGAGTTTGGTAGGCCTTTAAGTGGAATAAAATGTGCCTGTTTCGAGAAGCGATCTATGACTACAAGTATAGTGTTCATACCTCTGGATCTTGGCAGCTCTACTATGAAATCCATAAATAGGTCTCTCCAGGGGCAGTCTGGGATGGGTAGGGGATTCAAGAGCCCTTGTGGTTTGCTGCGGGGTACCTTATTCCTTGCACATGTGGTGCATGCCTTGGTGAATTCCTTTTATGTCCCCTTGCATGTCAGGCCACCAGAATGTCCGTGTGATTAAGTCTGCAGTTCTTTTGGTACCAGGATGACCGGCGGTTTTTGATGAGTGGCCCCATTCCAAGATCTTTTTGCGGAAGGGAAGTGCTGCGAAGAGGCATCCATCCGGGACCTCCAGACCTTCCGGAATATTAGTTTGATCCTGCAGGATGTAATCCATTATGTCAAATGTGTTGGCGGAGATGATGAACCTGGCAGGTAGGATGGTTTCTGATTTGGCTTCGGTTTTGTTCTCTGTTACGAACTGGCGGGAAAGGGCATCTGCCTTTACGTTCTTGGAACCGGGTATGAATGATATGATGTAATTAAAATGAGAGAAGAATAGGGAACAGCGGGCTTGACGTGCTCCAAGTCGTTGAGCGCTTTCCAAGTACATGAGGTTCTTGTGGTCGGTGAGGATTGTAATGGGACTCTCTGTCCATTCCAGTAGATGTTTCCACTCTTCTAAGGCTAGTTTGATAGCTAGTAGTTCTCTATTGCCCACATCGTAGTTTTGCTGTGCCGATGAGAATTTTTTAGAGAAGAAGGCACATGGGTGTAGGTTTGCAGACGGTGATCCTCTCTGTGACAAAATGGCGCTGGCTCCAATGTCTGATGCGTCCACCTCCAATGTGAAAGGTAGTCTGGGATTGGGGTGAATCAGTATGGGTGCAGAGATTAAGGCTTTCTTTTAGGCGTCGAAGGACTGGATAGCTGCAGGTGGCCAGGACACAACGTCAGCTCCTTTCTTTGTGAGAGCCGCGATGGGTGCGACAATGGATGAGAATTTGTGGATAAACTTTCTGTAGTAATTTGCAAAGCCTAGGAACCTCTGGATGCCCTTGAGGGACGTGGGAAGCAACCAGTCCATGACGGCCTTCAGTTTGGAGGGGTCCATGGAGAACCCTGAATCGGATATGATGTATCCTAGAAAGGTAATGGATTTTTGATGGAAGTTGCATTTTTCCAGTTTGGCATAGAGGTGGTGCTGACGAAGATGTAGAAGTACCTGTTTGACTTTGACGGTTAATATGGTCTAAGATGGTCTTGAAATTTTTTTAAATGTTGTCCAGGTAATCGATAACGAATCTGTTCAGCAGGTCTCTGAATATTTCATTTACAAAGTCTTGGAAGACCGCTGGAGCATTGCACAGGCCGAACGGCATGACCAGGTATTCGTAGTGGCCGTCCCTTGTGTTGAATGCCGTTTTCCACTCGTCTCCTTGACGGATCCTTACTAGGTTATAGGCACCCCGGAGGTCCAATTTAGTGAATATGAATATATGGTCGAACAGCTCTGATATCAATGGTAGGGGGTAGCGGTTTTTAATGGTGATCTTGTTTAGTCCTCGGTAGTCGATGCAGGGTTTTAGAGTACCATCTTTCTTTTTGAAAAAAAAAAATCCAGCCCCTGCCGGTGACGAGGATTTTCTGATGAACCCTTTTTGGAGGTTCTCCTGGATGTATTGGGACATAGCTTTTGTCTCTGGGAGGGAAAGAGGGTAAGAGAGCCACTAGGCAGGGTAGAACCAGGCAGGAGATCTACAGGACAATCGAAGGATCGATGGGGGTTAGTACCTCTGACCTGGCTTTGTCGAATACGTCTCTGAATTCAGTGTATTCTTCTGGTAAAACGTCTTGTTGGGATCTTCCTGCTGCAGATCTTTTGAGGTGGAACTGCGCATGTTGTGGAGCATTGTTAGTTCCAAGAGATGGGTCTTTGCTTGGCCCAGTTAATGAGTGGGTTGTGGCGTTCTAGCCAAGGAAGGCCCAGGATGATCTCGACGGATGGTGAGTGGATCACGTCTAAGATGATGTTCTCCCTGTGGGTCTGTTCGCATACAAGGGAGATTTCCGCGGTCTGTAGGGTGATGAAGGCCGGCTGCAGGGGACTTCCATCAATGGCCTCCAATCTTACCGGGGTTTTTCTTTTTTCTAATGGGATGTTGTTCCTTGTAGCAAATTCTTGGTCAATGAAGTTTCCTGCGGAACCAGAGTCGATGAAGACGGATGCGCTCACCGCGAGACCCAGAGCCTGAAGGGATACAGGAATCAGGATTCTGTTGGGTAGGTGTTCTTTGGTGATGGAAGAGTTGAAAAGTACTCCCATGAGAGTTCCTCTGGGACTTGAGTGGGCAGCGGAGTGCTAGGTGGCCTGGATTGCCGCAGTAGAGGCACAGGCCGGAGGTTCGGCGACGTTTTTTCTCAGAGAAGGAGAGTTTGTTGCCACCCAACTGCCTGGATTCAGGAACCTCGGTCATAGGTGTCTCTGGAATGAGGGAGTGGAAAGGTGAAGACCTGGCGGGTACCTGATGGTTCCGTAAACGCTTGGCTCTCCTCTCCTGCAGACGTTTGTCTACCCATATGCAGACTGCGATGAGCTCCTCCAGGTCCGCTGGGCGCTCCTGCGTGGCAAGCTCGTCTTTCAGGGGTTCCGAAAGTCCTTGCCAGAAGGCGGAAGCGAGGGCCTCCCTGTTCCATCCTGTCTCTGAGGCGATTGTCCGGAATTCCAAGGCGTATCTTGCCACTGGACGATCTCCCTGGGAAACATGAAAAAGGGAAGATGCTGCAGTAATTTTATGCCCTGGGGTGTCAAAGACACGTCTGAACTCCTTGGTGAATTGTCCGATGTCTAGAGTAAGATCTCTTCCCTGCTCCCAGATAGGAGAGACCCACGCGAATGCATCGCCCGTGAGCAAGGAGACAATGTATGCCACTCTTGACCTTGGGGCCAGGAAACGGGAGGGTGTCATCTCAAATTGAATGAGGCATTGATTAAAAAAGCCGCCACATTCTAAAGGGTCTCCGGAGTACCGGTTAGGCATGGGGAGTCGTGGTTCAGACGGTGTGAGACTAGACAATGGTGTGGGTTGTGGGTTAGAGAAGGTGGGTGTGCAGGATTGCTGCACTTGCATTGAGAGGGTCTGGAGGTCTTTCTGTAAGGAGTCTAGGCGACGGTCAGACTGCTCAAGATATTTTTCCAGTCTAGTGGACATGGCGGCATGAGGTGCCACCACCTCTCCCACCTCAGCGGGGTCTATATTTGTGTGGCTGAGCATAATGTCACGCTGTGCTCACCACAAACAGCACAAAACCCCGGTACTGAGATGGGAGTAGTAACAACACCAGCCACAGGCACGGGGGCCCCGTCCGGAGTGTAGGTTTGTCTTGACAGCAGGGTCAGGGATATAGATATCAGAGTTGTCTTTATACTTGCCGAGTTCAACGTAGGAGATATCCGGAGCGTAGAAGGTACTTTTGCCAAAGTCAGGGTTTGAAAGTGGAGAGTGGTCGAGGTGCAATGCCGAGTTCAGGATTAGAGAGGAGCGAGGAGTCAGAGGTAGCCAAGATCAGGAGCCAGAGGTTGGAGAAGTCAAAGCAAGCCGGTTCGGTACACAGAAGATCAAAACTGGAACAAAGCAACAGGACAGGGACCAGGCAGGAACAGCAAGGGTAAACACAGAGTAACAGGAATCTATGCTCAGCCAATGTGCCTATAACATTGGTGAGCATATATAGGCTGGATCAGCCAGCCCCCATGGGGGGTGGAGCGGGGGCACGGCCTCTGCGGTAGCTGTGATAGGTGCAGTACTCAACGAGCGGGTGTAGCTGTTTGTGCAGCTGAAGAATGCATCTATGAGCAGGTGCAGCTGTTAGTGCAGCTAATGAATCTTGACACGGAGCTTGGGGGCGTGGTGCACGTGTCACATGCGAGCTCTGTGCGCAGTCAGTGTGCGTCATGATCCGGGGCGGAGCCAGAGTCCGCGGCGTCGGATGACGCCATTTTGGCGCGCATGCATGCTGAGCGCGTCTGGTAAGGAATGTGGTCCTCGAGTGGATGCGCGGAGCGGCTGTATTTTGGTAATCCTTACAAGGGGCAGGCCCTGCTGTGACATCAGCCCACCCTCAGGCCAATGAGCTGGTGGGCTAAATACACACACAAACATTATTTTTATATATATATATATATATATATATATATATATATATATATATATATATATATATATATATATATATATATATATATATATATATATATATATATACAGTGCTTGACAAATCACCCAAAAATCTACTCGCCGAACCAAAAAATCTACTCGCCACCTAGTCCCGCCTCTAGTCCCGCCACCAACCCCGCCTCTAATCCCGCCCCCAGCCCCGCATTTAAAAAAAACCATAAATGAAATAAATTTAATAAATTTCTAGTAAGAACATTCGTTTTTGACATAAGTTTATTTATTGTATTACATTATACTACAATTAGTCCTTGTTTTGTGTGTGTGTATGTGTGTGTATAAATGTCGAATCTAGAAAAACAAGCCAGATGTGAATGACTAGTTTCCTGCACCCCTTAACTAGTGCCTGGATGCCCCCGCTTCAGAATGTTTAAAGCAGCAATCCCACCTGGGATCTTACCTGATCCGCAGACCCTCAATGTCCAGGTACCTCATTCCCACAATGTTATACATTGGAGGGGATGTGTTCCCTACCTGTCTTCTGGGTTACGGGGGATTCCAATGTCTTCTGTGTGAGTCAGATCTGGAAGAAAGCAGTATAGGTTATTTCGGTGTAGTATAGGGCAGTTAAGATATACAGGGTAAATAAAATATCCAGATCCAGATTTTGAGACAGAGAGAGGGTGAGACAGAGAGAGGGTGAGACAGAGAGAGGGTGAGACAGAGAGAGGGTGAGACAGAGAGAGGGTGAGAGAGAGACGGAGAGAGAGACGGAGAGAGGGTGAGAGAGAGACGGAGAGAGGGTGAGAGAGAGACGGAGAGAGGGTGAGAGAGAGACGGAGAGAGGGTGAGAGAGAGACGGAGAGAGGGTGAGAGAGGACGGAGAGAGGGTGAGAGAGAGACCGAGAGAGGGTGAGAGAGAGATGGAGAGAGGGTGAGAGAGAGGGTGAGAGGGAGAGAGAGAGGGAGAGACAGAGGGAGAGAGAGAGGGTGAGAGACGGAGAGAGGGTGACTGTGGGGGGATGGGGTGACTGGGTGGGGTGATGGGAGACTGGGTGGGGTGATGGGGTGACTGGGTGGGGTGATGGGGTGACTGGGTGGGTGATTGGGTGGGGTGACTGGGTGGGTGATTGGGTGGGGTGACTGGGTGGGTGATTGGGTGGGGATTACTGACTGACTGGGTGGGGATTACTGACTGTCTGACTGGGTGGGGTGACTGGGCAGGGGGGTGGGATGACTGACTGGGTGGGGGGTGACTGACTGGGTGGGGGGGTATGACTGACTGACTGGGTGGGGGGGTATGACTGGGTGGGGGGGGTTATGACTGACTGGGTGGGGGGGGGTTATGACTGACTGGGTGGGGGGGTATGTTTGACTTGGTGGGGGGGGTATGATTGACTGGGTGGGGGGGTATGACTGGGTGGGGGGTATGACTGACTGGGTGGGGGGGTTATGACTGACTGGGTGGGGGGGGGTTATGACTGACTGGGTGGGGGGGTATGTTTGACTTGGTGGGGGGGGGTATGATTGACTGGGTGGGGGGGTATGACTGGGTGGGGGGTATGACTGACTGGGTGGGGGGGGTTATGACTGACTGGGTGGGGGGGTATGACTGACTGGGTGGGGGGGTATGACTGACTGGGTGGGGGGTATGACTGACTGGGTGGGGGGTATGACTTACTGAGGGGGTATGACTGACTGGGTGGGGGGGGGTATGACTTACTGGGTGGGGGGGTATGACTGACTGGGGGGGTATGACTGACTGGGTGGGGGGGTATGTTTGACTTGGTGGGGGGGGGTATGATTGACTGGGTGGGCAGGGTATGACTGACTGGGTGGGGGGTATGACTGACTGGGTGGGGGGGGTTATGACTGACTGGGTGGGGGGGTATGACTGACTGGGTTGGGGGGTATGACAGACTGGGTGGGGGGTATGACTGACTGAGGGGGTATGACTGACTGGGTGGGGGGGGTATGACTTACTGGGTGGGGGGGTATGACTGACTGGGGGGGTATGACTGACTGGGTGGGGGGGAGTATGACTGACTGGGTGGTGGGGAGTATGACTGACTGGGTGGGGTGGGGGGATGACTGGGTGGGATGGGGGGATGACTGACTGGGTGGGATGGGGGGATGACTGACTGGGTGGGGTGGGAGGATGACTGACTGGGTGGGGGGATGACTGACTGGGTGGGGTGGGGGGATGACTGGGTGGGGTGGGGGGATGACTGACTGGGTGGGGTGATGACTGACTGGGTGGGGTGTACCTTTGGTGTCCTACACGTTCACACACACACACACACACACACACACACACACACACACACACACACACACACACACACACACACACACACACACACACACACACACACACACTCTCTCTCATACATACACACTCTGTGGAACCGGAGGGCAAGCGGGACAGGGGGGGGAAATCCCCTGCCTCGCGCGAGCAGCCACGGGGACAGGAGCGGAGACCAAAGGGGAAGCAGGTTTGGGGGGGGGAACATTCCCCGCTGTCATCTCCTGCCCCACGCGAGCAGCCACGGGGACAGGAGCGGAACCGGAGGGCAAGCGGGACCGGGGAGTGGGTGGGGGGGAAATCCCCTGCCGTCTGGGTGGGGGGGAAATCCCCTGCCGTCATCTCCTGCCCCGCGCGAGCAGCCACAGGGACAGGAGCGGAGACTGAGGGGATGAGAAGGGAAGCGCGAGCAGGAGACAGGGACCGCGCACGCGAGGAGCAGCCATTACTTACCCCTGCAGAGAAGGGCTCCATTCCGCGTCACGACCGCGTCACGGCCAATCAGCCAGGAAGATATTTTGTTTTGTTATTTATTTATTTTTTTAAATTTGTGGGGGGGTGGGGAAGCGGAGACAGCCACGGGGACCGAGGGGAACACCCCTGCTGGCATCGGGAGCAGCCACTGGGGGAAAGCGGGGACCGTAGGGCAACCGGGACGGGGGAACATCGCCCACTGTCATCTCCTGCCCCGCGCAAGCAGCCACAGGGACAGGAGCAGAACCGGAGGGCAAGCGGGGCAGGGGGGGGGGAGATGGGGGGAGAAATCCCCTGCTGTCATCTCTTGCCCGACAGGAGCGGAGACTGGAGGGGATGAGGAGGGAAGCGCGGGCAGGAGACGAAGACGGACCGCGCGCGCGAGGAGAAGCCATTACCCCTGCAGAGAAGGGCTCCATTCCGCGTCACGACCAATTGGCCAATCAGCCAGGAGGATATTTTTTTTTTTTTTTTTTTTTTTAATTTTTTTAAAATTTGCGCAGAGCAGGGGGGAAAAGTAGCTGGCCACGGGCCAATTTCCGTTCGCACCTGGCGAGTGGGCGACCGGGTTTGTCGAGCACTGTATATATATATATATATATATTTATATTACAAAGAACTCTGCACCAGGCTTCGTGATTTTGCTATCCAGTCTTGGTTGTTGACCACGGGGGAAGTTGGGGAGAGGGGGGCACCACGTACTGTGAAAGGCAAGAAGAACCACGGAAGTTGAGAAAGGGGCCTGAAGAACCAGTCCCAGCATCCTTCACTCCCACTCCCATCCTCTCTCTCCAGCTCTTGGCGTTCCAGTTTTTCTTGAGATGCTAAATTTAACTAAAAAAAAACAACTTTTTTATGCGTATAAAATATTTTTCTTCACTTTTAAATACTTAGTCCTAAAGTAATAGAGTTAATATTCTGTAAAACAGGGCGATCGCAAGAGACATAGCATCACCTCAAGCTGTATTCTGGGATTTGTATTTTCCCTCTCAAAATGCTTCTCGTAGGGGCTTATTCGGTAAATGGCAATCATTAACAGCCATTAATATCCCCATTAGTGTCAATTTACCGGCAATAAGTTGATGTATATCCCCCACTGTAATTCAGCTAATTGCACTGAGATACATTAAAAAAAATTTAATAGAGAATGTGGAAATCTCTGAAGATTTTCAGATACAGTATATATTCCATTGAGTATTATGGCAAATGTGTGTAGGTGAGGCAGTAGCTCTCACATGTTAAATATTGGAATTTTTTATAGACAAACTGTAATCCATGAGCTCTAGAGTATATGTTTCTTTTGCAAGAAGGCTGAGGAAATGATGATGACCATTATACTGTACAGTACTGTACGGTAGGTCTTGGATGCTGTTCTCTTTTCAGAGAAGGGGAGCAGTTCTGTGGTGTCTCTGTGTTTAAAGACGGCATGTTAGCCGATACCAGACAATGCTTTTCTCAATATCTGATTTTTGTAATGCTTTAAAAAAATATTCAATACACTGCAGGCAGCTTTTGAACTGGTTTAAAAAAAACAATTTTTTTAAAGTAGGGACGTTGTGACTGATTAACAAAAACAATCTAAATGTATTGAACATTGGGTCAAAGAAATTGGAGCAATATTTTAGGAAGATTTTTTACAACGTGTGTTCTATATGGATAAGCACTGTTATTTGTTTATAAACCTCTTTTTGCTTAATATGAAAGTGGAACAGTTTGTTTGTAAACTGAATAGTGGTACACTGGGTCTTTAAAGGAGCAATCCAAGCAATATCCTTCCTACATGTGTTTAAAAAAAACAAAAAAAAAAAAACTGTTCTGTAGTATTAGATTATACGTACTACATTTTTTTTCAAAATTCAACTCTTAATTCTATTTTTAATGTGTTTTAATATACTGTAATGAACATCCTTTGATTTCTATAGCAGGTTTTAGCACACTTCCCTAGCAGTGCTAGATTATTGTAACATTTTCCTGTTGGTGATAATTTGTAGCCAATATTCTCAGCAGTTTGCGCTGCAAACTGTAACAATAGATAATATTACCTTAGTAATCTAAGAATACATTGTAGCTACTGAGTTACACTGACTGAAGGATTAATTTGAAATTGAAAGGCAGCCATTTAGTGAACCCTGGGAAGCAGGATTTTACTGATCGATCATGGGAGAAGGAATCGATCGGCAGCTTACAGTAGGTAATTCGTTTTTAATAGAGATAGTAAAGGGCTACATTTATTTAAAAAAAAAAGATATATTTATTTTTTATTTTTTTAAGCTGTTTAAATTTTAAAAAAGTAGTCGCCTCAGTACCCCTAGTACCATCACATTTTGACCATTCATTGCAGACCCTTCGAGCATCCGAGGAGTTAAAAAGTACTTTTACAACTGAAGCCCCCTCCTACTATTTTCATCGGTGGATAAATAATGGTGCTCAACACTCTTCCACATATGGAGGGTTGATACGGTTTAACCCTACACTGCCCACCCACAGACAAATCATGTTTTATGTTTTTATAGGCATTTGTGTCTCGTTATAAAGTTGTGTCCAGTTTAGCTTCAGGTGCCCTAATCGGGACGTATGTTTGTCTAAGAACACAATTCCTAATGTTCATTTAGTGTTGCAGAAAACTAAGAACAGATCCCCTGGGGTTTTTTTGTATTTAAAATTCCCCAGGGTGCTATGTATTGAATATGTAAAAACTGTGAATCTTGTAGACTAGTACAGATCAGTTAAAAACATATTGCATTAGACCAGGCCTGCACAACTCGTAAAGTGAGAAGGGCCGAACTGCTCCAAGGAAAAAAGATTTGGGCCGCATGGGTAAAATCATCATCATCATCATCATCATCATCATCATCATCATCATCATCATCATCATCATCATCATCATCATCATCATCATCATCATCATCATCATCATCATCATCTCTCCTCCAGCACCTCTCATCATTATCATATATCTCCCCCAGCACCCTTCATCATCATCATCATCCTCATATCTCCCCCAGAACCCCTAACTATCAACCTTTGCGATACTCCCCATCTATCTCTCATACCCCCATCTCTCCCCCTCACCCACACACATAATACTCCCCCTCCACATCAAACACACAACACCCCCCTGCACACTACATACATCCAACACCCCCTGCACCTCACATCCTTCTCCCCCCTACACCTCACATCATTCTCCCCCTGCACCTCACATCCCTCTCCCCCTCTGCACCTCACATCCCTCTCCCCCCCTGCACCTCCCATCACTCTCCCCCCCGCACCTCCCATCACTCTCCCCCCCGCACCTCCCATCACTCTCCCCCCCTGCACCTCACATCACTCTCCCCCCCAGCACCTCCCATCACTCTCCCCCCTGCACCTCCCATCACTCTCCCCCCTGCACCTCCCATCACTCTCCCCCCTGCATCTCCCATCACTCTCCCCCTGCACCTCCCATCACTCTCCTCCCTGCACCTCCCATCATTCTCCCCTGCTGCACCTCTCATCTCTCCCCCCTTGCATCACACATCTCTCTCCCCTGCACCTCCAATCACCCCCCTGCACCTCCAATCACCCCCCTGCACCTCCAATGACCCCCCCTGCACCTCCAAAGACCCCCCCCTGCACCTCCAATGACCCCCCCTGCACCTCCAATGACCCCCCCTGCACCTCCAATGACCCCCCCCGCCTGTACCTCCAATGACCCCCCCTGCACCTCCAATGACCGCCCCCTGCACCTCGGTTTGCTGCAGAGGAGGCGGCAGAGAAGGCAGGACTGCACGCACACGCGCGCTCTAGCAGACAGCAGGCACGAAAGTGCCTCAATACTAGAGCGCGCTGCTGCCCTGCAGTTCTCTGAGCGGGCTCTTCAGGAAGGGGGAGTGGGCTCATCGGGGAGGGGGGTCTCGTGGGGGAACGTGAGTGGGGTCTCGTGGGGGAACGGGAGAGGGGTCTCGTGGGGTAATGGGAGAGGGGTCTCGTGGGGTAACGGGAGAGGGGTCTCGTGGGGTAACGGGAGAGGGGTCTCGTGGGGGAACCGGAGAGCAGACTCGGGAGGGAGGGGGAGAGTGGAAAGCCGCTGTGGGCCGCACAGTGAGTGCAGGCCTGCATTAGACAAACTGTGGAATGCCGCACACCACACTAAAGATGACAAATTTCTCTGAATTATAACTGAACATTCTATCATTTTAGTTTGCTGTATTCCTTAAAATAATGTCATTTTCCCTATACACTCCAATAGATATTTTAGAAATCTCACGCTTTTTGGGAGCTAGGTACCCAAGCTGCTGGCCTGCCTCCTACACTGTCCCATGCCAGGCCTCTCTCATGCTGGTGTGCACCGGAAGTTCGCACCACAACTTCCAGCGCACGCTGACCTCGCAGAGCAGCCTGGCGGCAACAATTGGCCTGACCAGCACCAGCCGTCCCCCCGCAAAAACTGGCAGGACAGTGAGGGAGAGGCAGGCCCAAAGTAAGTAAGTGTGTGTAAGTGTGTATATATATATAATATATATATATATATATATATATATATATATATATATATATATAAATATATCAAACACGGGGTGCCCAGTGCTACGTCCAAATGACAAAACATACATGGTAATAATTACAAGAAATGATGCTTCAGTGTAAATAATAATGCTAATGCTAATAATAATAAAATATGTTTTTTTAGTTAGAAATTTTGGCCAAAACATCATAAGCTTGCACACCAAATCGTCAAGGTAAACCATAATAAATGCAAGTCCTACTGTACACTACACTGCATTTGTTCCCTATACCTCTGTATGAGGGGGAAGAACCATAATAGATTTATTACCTGCAGCAAGAGGAGAAGATCCACCATTTAAAATGGGGAGGTGACGTGAGCTCTGGGGGAGGTGCCACAACCTCTATACAACTGATTCTGACTGGAAGCTCAGTTGCACTCTATGTGGCATTACATATAGTCAAGATTAGGTGGGTGTGGGCGTTTGAACTTGCTGGGTGTGTGTGTTAATTTAATTTCTGACTGGAATCAGTTGTATGGAGGGTTGTGGCACCTCCCCCAGAGCTCACGTCACCTCCCCCTTTTTAATGGTGGATCTTCTCCTCTTGCTGCAGGTAATGAATCTATTATGGTTCTTCCCCCTCATACAGAGGTATAGGGAACAAATGCAGTGTAGTGTAGTACTTGCACTTATTATGGTTTACCTTGACGATTTGGTGTGCAAGCTTATGATGTTTTGGCCAAAATTTCTAACTAAAAAAACATATTTTATTATTATTAGCATTAGCATTATTATTTACACTGAAGCATCATTTCTTGTAATAATTACCATGTATGTTTTGTCATTTGGACGTAGCACTGGGCACCCCCTGCGTTTGCTGTATTCCTGTGCCACAAAAGCCCAGTTGCACTCTATGTGGCATTACATATAGTCAAGATTAGGTGGGTGTGGGCATTTGAGCTTGCTGGGTGTGTATTAATATATATATATATATATATATATATATATAATCAAAAAATAAATAGATGATACCGTTCTGTGGCTAACGAAATGCTTTTATTTGTGCGAGCTTTCGAGATACACTGATCTCTTCTTCCGGCGATGTTACAATGAATGAACTATGGATGTAGAGTCACTTTATACAAACATACCCCACGAGGATGGGATTTCAGCCTGCAGATACTTTCTGGGATCGCAGGAGCCACTCACAGAGACAGTGACTAAATGCATTGAATTTATTCTGACCCATAACTACTTCACATTTGGAAATGACACATACCTCCAGACAACCGGGACCGCTATGGGTACTCGGATGGCACCACAGTATGCCAATCTGTTCTGCGCAAAACTGGAAAGTGACTTTCTGTCCACCTGTCACTTGAAACCCCTTACATACCTTCGCTACATCGATGACATCCTCCTGATTTGGACCTCTGGCCAACAGGACCTCCTACAGTTCTATGACAACTTCAATACTTTCCACCCGACCATCAACCTCAAACTCACCCATTCCCCGGATGAAGTACATTTTCTAGACACCACCATTACTATAAAGAACAACCAACTACAGACTTCTGTATACCGCAAACCTACAGACAGAGCCAGCTATTTGAGGGACAACAGCTTCCACCCGACACACACCAAACATGCAACCATCTACAGTCAAGCCATACGATACAACCGGATATGCTCCGACACAGCAGACAGAGACCAGCGGATTAAAGCCTTGAGATCAGACTTTATAAACCTTGGATATAACCACAGAATTGTAGACCAGCAAATTCACAAAGCCACCAAAATACCAAGAAGTGATCTCCTTGAATACAAACAGAAGGAGACAAGCGACAGGGTTCCTTTGGTGGTCACATATAACCCACACCTAGGAGCCCTACGCAAGATCGCCAGGAAACTACAACCCATCCTCCAGGAAGATACAAGACTGCAACAGGTCTTCCCTGAAGCACCCTTATTATCATACAGACAACCCCATAATCTCAAGAATATTATGGTGAGGAGTAAAGTATTCAGCAGTACAACTGAATGCGGGACAAAACCATGCCAGGACCCAAGATGCAAAACCTGCGCAATGCTCTACACAGCGGACACAATACAAATACCACACAAGAATCGGGAATACAAAATCAGAGGAGGGTTCACCTGTTCCTCCAGCAATGTCGTGTACCTCATCATGTGCATGAAATGCCCAGGGGGCTGCTACTACATAGGTGAGACAGGACAGGGGCTAAACAAGAGAATGAACCTGCATCGCCACAGCATCACACGCGGAACAAGAGACAGTCCTGTTGGCGAACATTTCTCTGACTCTGGCCATAAAATGAACGATCTGAGGGTTGCCATACTCATAGGTAATCTTAAAACCCCGAAAGAGAGACGGTTGCATGAATACAAATTTATGCAACTGTTCGGACACTTAGCAGTGGCCTAAACAGAGATCGAAATTTTATGAGTCATTACTGACACTAGCGAACTCTCTTCCCATGAGCGCTAAAGGCCATGTCTGTACATATTGTGCTATATGTATGCACACACAGCTGTCTCTCACACATACTAATACTCCTTATTTTTCCATCCATATACACCAATAGGGACCACATAGTATCCACACACACTTTTAGTTGTGCTACAAACTCTCACATTTCCACACCCACCCACACCATTTATATCCCTCTCACTACACACACACCTTGTGTAGAGCACTGTTTATACTGTGGGCTCTCCATTCATTTTTATTCACACTGATACACATACACACTCTTTCTTCACTTGCTTTCAGTTACCCTTTGACACCTCCAGCCATAAAACACATCCACACTGGGGAAGGAACAGCACAGATAACATTCCAAGAGACACTGTTTTCAAGTTATTATTGCTTCATTCATTGTAACATCGCCGGAAGAAGAGATCAGTGTATCTCGAAAGCTCGCACAAATAAAAGCATTTCGTTAGCCACAGAACGGTATCATCTATTTATTTTTTGATTATTGAAGCTCGGCTAACACGGTACTGATACCTCTACATATATATATATATATATATATATATATATATATATATATATATATATATATACTGCACCGACACACTTTATTCGAGCAAATACCCGGTATGTACCTGGCAGATACCTGGAATGCGCCACTCCTCACCTCTGACAAGCCCCGTTGCATTTGCCTTCCCAGCCTGGGTTCATGCCTGGCTGATGGGCGGCTGATCTGTTAAATGATAATGATTAGGATTTAATAGGCTGCAATGCTTCGCGTGTCTACCAGATGGCATAAATTCATGAATTGTAATGCAGTATATATATATATACTGTGCAGTATTGTAGCCAGCGGGAATAAAATGCTTCAATCCCTGCTTGGAAAATAACTCAATGCACTCGGGCAGAAAACAGTCACAAACCTCAATACACCCGGTAATACCCAAATTCGTGGGACTAGCCAAGCTCGAATAAAGTGTGTCGCCAGTGTATATATATATATATATATATATATATATAAACTGCATACAGATACTGCCGCTGATGAAATTCGCTGAGACGGATGAAACGCGTAGGGTCACGTGGTACAGGAACTACGGTGGCCGAACAGCCCAGGCTCCAGAGCAGAGACGTCAGTCCAGGAGTATCCTGCAATACGATCCGGGAAGATTGTATGCAGCCAGAAATATCTACTATTCCAACTGAGGTGAAAGAGAAAGGTTATACCGGCAGCACATCCCACAGCAGAGCTAATTTACAACGGCAGTATCTGTATGCAGACGGAGGACAGCTTTGAAATTTGGACGTCGTCGTGGTGCATGGGCTTGTCCCATAAATTGCTTGTTTTTACTTACAAAGTGTGAGTTGGCAATCCCCTGTTCATGGCAAATTAAAACCCTTTATATCTGATTTTACACAAGGATCGGATGCTTTTTCATTCTTTATATATATATATATATATATATATATATATATATAAATATATATATATATATATATATATATATACATACATATATACACAGTGTTCGACAAATCGCCCAAAAATCTACTTGCCCAAACAAAAAATCTACTCGCCACCTAGTCCCGCCCCCAACCACGCCCCTAGTCCCGCCCCAACCCCGCTTTAAAATAAAACATATGAATAAAATCCATTTAAATGACAAATATATTTATTGTATTACATTATACTACAATTAGCCCTTGTTACGTGTGTGTATGTGTCTGTGTAAATGTCGATCTAGAAATAAAAGCCAGGTGTGAATGACTAGTTTCCTTAACCCTTTAACCAGTGTCTGGATGCCCCCGCTTCACAATATCTAAAGCAGAAATCTTGCCTGGGATCTTACGTGATCCGTAGTCCCTCAATGTCCAGGTACCCTCATACCCGCAATGTTATACATTGGAGGGAATGTGTTCCCTACCTGTCTTCTGGGTTAGGGGGGGTTCCGATGTCTTCCGTGTGAAGCTTGAGTCAGATCTGGAAGAAAGCAGAATAGGTTATTGGAGGTGGGGTGATTGGGGGTTGGGGTGATGTGACACTTCTGGTATCCTACACACGCTCTCCCACACACACACCCATATACACACACACACACACACACACACACAAAGACCCATATACACACACAAAGACCCATATACACACACACAGACCCATATACACACACACAAGGACACACACACACACAAGGACACACACACACACACACACACACACACACACACACACACACACACACACACACACACACACCCATATACACACACATACACAGACCCATATACACACACACACCCAGACCCATATACACTCATACACACACACACACAGACCCATATACACACACAGACCCAGACCCATATACACACACACCCAGACCCATATACACACACACCCAGACCCATATACACACACCCAGACCCATATACACACACACCCAGACCCATATACACACACACCCAGGCCCATATACACACACACACCCAGACACACACACACACCCAGACACACAAAAACACACACACACCCAGACACACACACACACACACACACACACATACACACACCCAGACACACACACACACACACACACCCAGACCCATATACACTCATATACACACACACACAGGCCCATATACACACACAGACCCAGACCCATATACACACACACACCCAGACCCATATACACACACACACCCAGACCCATATATACACACACCCAGACCCATAAACAAACACACACCCAGACCCATATACACACACACCCAGACCCATATACACACACACCCAGACCCATATACACACACCCAAACCCATATACACACACACCCAGACCCATATACACACACACCCAGGCCCATATACACACACACCCAGACACACACACACTCAGACACACAAAAACACACACACACACCCAGACACACACACACACACATACACACACCCAGACACACACACACACACCCAGACCCATATACACTCATATACACACACACACACAGACCCATATACACACACAGACCCAGACCCATATACACACACACACCCAGACCCATATACACACACACACCCAGACCCATATACACACACACACCCAGACACATATACAAACACACACCCAGACCCATATACACACACACCCAGACCCATATACACACACACCCAGACCCATATACACACACACCCAGACCCATATACACACACACCCAGGCCCATATACACACACACCCAGACACACACACACCCAGACACACAAAAACACACACACACACACACACCCAGACACACACACACACACACACACACACATACACACACCCAGACACACACACACACACACACACCAAGACCCATATACACATACACCGAGACCCATACACACACACACCCATACACACACCCAGACACACCCAGACACACCCAGACACACACACACACACACACACACACACACACACACACACACACACACACACACACACACACACACACACACACACACACACCAAGACCCATACACACACACACACACCAAGACCCATACACACACAAAGACCCATACACACACACCCCGACCCATACACCCAGACCCATACACACACACCCAGACTCATACACCCAGACCCATACACACACCCAGACCCCCAGACACCCATACACACAGTAAGGTAATGTGGTGCTCAGCATGAAGAACCCATCAGGTTATAAAGTGAGATGAACACTTCTGGGACATAGTGCTATTCAAACCTAGAAAAGGGGGCTCCAGTGGCCCTGAAGGCAGGGGTAGATGCCAAAAACACCCCCCCCTAACCTCATTGGGCTGGCCCCAGGTAAGTACTCACGAATGTGTCACCAGTGGTCCTCTCAGTCTGCGTGCTGTTGCCAATAGGGAGAAATCCAATGCAATGTAGGTAGGTGCAACGCACAGCAAAAACGGTGATAGCAGGTCTGGCAAAAATATTTCTTTATTGTGAGGACATAAAAACAGAAGGCTGCAACCTTCTACGCGTTTCGTGCAAACAAATAGCACTTTATCAAGAAGTGTTTTAACTTGGTATACAACACTCTATATATAGGGACAGCCTGCCGTTTTGGCGCCAAAACATTTAATTGGTAACATCATATTCATTAAAACATATTGTGTATAGCTGTGTGAGTAACCTGAGGGCGGCTAATTACCTGTTGCCACTGCGAGAAAGCCGCCTCCAAACACACCTGCTCGGTGACACGCACCGCAGGGCAATGGAGGGCCATCTCTCGCGAGATGCGCCTCAAGTAAGCCACATTATTACGCGCATGCGCAGATACAGTTCCTAAGTGATCAGTCTGGAGTCCCGCGAGTAATGCCAATAAGGTCCTAAGTACTCGCGCATGCGCTTACATGCTTTGGTTGTAACTTGGACACAAAATAACTGAAAATATTGTCAAGCCACCCACGCAGCAAGGATGTCCATGGGAATGCCTAATAAACCTACAGACACCCACAAATACACCCTGCTGAGCGGGCGGGGGGGGGGGGGGGAAGGGGAAAAACTAAAAAAGAAGAAGCGGGGATGCAGGAACAGAAGGGGAAGGGGAAAAAAGGAAAGGAAGAAAAGAAAGGGAAAAAGGGGAGAGAAGGGAGAAGAGAAACAGTGGAGGGAGGAAAGGGGGGAGAAAAGAGGGAGAGGCAAAGGGAAAAAAGGGGAAATAAGGAGGGAAAAGGAAAAGGGGTGGGGGGGAAAAGGGGTGGGGGGGAAAAGGGAAAGGAAAGCACACCTATATTAATTTAAAGGTCCAAGTTGATAGCCCAATCAGGCAGACTGTACCCCATACATATAAAACATACAGTAATGTGAATTTAAAACAAAAAATTATATATATAATCAAACAAAATAAAACGTATTTTCAATTTAACTTATACCTATATTAAAAACATACAGCAGCCTTCATGAAGTACAGAGGATACATACTAAATTAATTGTACATATAACTTGTATATCAAATCATGAAAAAAGGAGAGCATATAGAGTGACACATATTAAACTTATACATAATTGAGAATGCGGTTATATTTAGAGACTATGTTCATATTACACTTATATAGTTTGTAATTACTGCTGCGGCCAAGTTTATTCGAGCATTTGCCCGTTCTTGGCCGCAGCAGTAGCCTGGCGCGCGCCCGAGAGTGACGGGCGCGCGCCGAAGCAGCGGAAGAGCGCCCTCCGATCGGGGCGCTCTCCCTACCGCTGCCGGGTCCGCCGGGTCCCCCGGAACCCCCTGCCGCTGTCCCGCGATCGCGGGACACCAGGGCTCCCTCGGGGAGCCCCTGGACGCGCGTGCAGGGGGCGCACGCTCCCGAAGACGCGTGACCGCGCGTCTATGACGCGCGGCACGCCGAGGGGCGGCCACTAGCAAGCCGGGAAATCTCCCAGCTTGCGGATCTGGCCGCAGTGTGATTAAGTGTGTCGGTAGTGTACTAACGCAATAATCTCATTCAATCCAAAACCCCTTTCTTTTGAATATACATTTGTTGAGGATAGATTAATCAAGACAGGAATTCACAAGTTATTATTGTTAATGAACACAAAACAATGGTGACCTCGGAGAGGTGAGACTATGCATAGTACTGAAATATCTGACAATGATTCACTTCAGAAAATGATTAATGCTCCATTCGATATTAATACCATCTGGAAAACGGGTTTTAAGCATGAAGATCCAGAATGACTCTCTGCAATCTAACCGTTGTACCATGTCACCACCCCTCATTTTGGGTAGAATTCTCTCAATTCCTAAAAAGGAAAAACTCTCAGTACCACCTTTGGCACATTTTGAAAAGTGCTTGGAAACCGGGTGCGCCAGGTCTCCTCTCTTGATGAGTCTGAAATGCTCTTGCATTCTAACCTTGAGGGACCTTGTTGTTCTTCCGACATATCTCTTCCCACAGCCACAGTTGATCACATAGACTACAAAGGATGTATTACAATCAATAAAATTGTTAATGTTGAAACGTCTATGCGGGCTGTGGGAAAAGACACATCTGGAAGGTTTCATATACCGACACATACTACAGTTATTACATCTGTATGAGCCCTTCGTACTGAATGTGTTTATGTTAGTAGAAATGTCTGGAATGACACTTGGAGATAAATAATTGGCAATGGTCTTAGCCTTCCTATAGACAATTTTGGGTCCCATTTTAGTAAACTCCCTCAAAATGGGATCCATACGTAATAGACCCCAATGTTTATTGATTATTTTATTCACTTGGCCACTGGCCTTACTGTATTGGGAAATAAACAGAGGGGATGTATTTCCCAGTCTTTTCTTACCCCTGTTTTGACTAACAGTCCTCGTCCTTGACTCTCTGGTGGGGAGTAGTGTGTTTCTATTTCTTTTCATTATCTCCCCCACTATGGATTGGAGTGACTCCCTGTTATAACCCCTTTCAATAAACCGATTGGTGAGAGCCTCAGACTGAGTCAGGAACCCGTCTAATGTAGAGCAGTTCCTTCTCAGTCTAAGGTACTGGCTTTTGGGGATGCCAGTAATCACTGATCTGGGGTGACAACTGTCCGCCCGAAGAATAGTATTCCTAGAGTTGCTTTTCCTGAAAGTGTCAGATTGAATTTGTTGGTTCATGTCCACATAAAGTAGAATGTCCAGGAAGCTAATGTGATGTGCATCAAAATTAGTGGTAAATTGAATATTAAGATCATTATTATTAACATATTCAAAAAATGATTCTAATGTGTCAGTGCTCCCGTGCCAAACTATAAGTAAATCATCAATAAAACGTTTAAAGAAAACAATGTTGTGTCTAAATTTATTAGTGGCATTATAAATAAAAACATGCTCCCACCACCCCATAAAAAGGTTCGCATAGGAGGGGGCAAAACTTGTCCCCATTGCTGTTCCCCGTTGTTGTAAGTAAAACTGGTGCTCAAAAAGAAAATAATTGTGTGTGAGAAGAAAAAGAATAGATTCAGTGATAAATGTGGTCATTAATATTGAGCTTCCTGGACATTCAATGAAGTGGCGAACAGCCGCTAACCCCAGATCGTGCTCAATAATTGTATACAGGGAGACCACATCCATAGTTACCCAGAGGTAATCAGATTTCCATGTAATGTTTTGCAATTGTACCAACAAATCACCAGAGTCAAGGACGAAGGAGGGCAGAGCCCTAACAAAGGGTTGTAGATAAGCATTAACATAACGGGATAAGCCATCTCCCAAAGATCCAATACTGGAGACAATTGGACGACCAGTAGGGTCGACCAATGTCTTATGGATCTTTGGGAGATGGTGAAAAACTGGGATAATGGGATGGGGATTGACCAAAAATCCAATCTCCTTCTTACTGAGAACTTGTGTTGCTGAACCCAAATCAATAAGATTCAATAATTCCTTCAAGAAGGTTGGCGTTGGATCATGTGGTAGTTCAGAGTAGGAGGACTCATCCCCAAGTTGGCGAAAAGCTTCCCTGAGATAGTCTGTCCTGCTCTGAACCACCACAGCACCTCCTTTGTCAGCATTTTTAATTATCAACATTGGATTACTCTGTAATGCTTTGATGGCCAAACGTTCTTCCCCATCCAAATTGTCATCATCAATACTTGAAAATGAGAAACCATGTGCCAAAAGCCTAAGGTCACGAATCACCAAATTTTCAAACATTGAGAGGTAAGGGCCTTTTGCAAAGGAAGGATAAAACACAGATTTTTCTTTAAATTTTGAATCCCAGTTTGTGAGTGTATAGGTCTGGGAATCCTCAACATAATTGTTTAATTCATCTAGATCATTCAAATCTCTTAAGGCACATATATCTTGAAAAGACTCCAGTGAAACCTGTGGGGGGGAGATATTGCAAGAAACTTGAGGTATGGTTACATCAATAGTATTCTCTAGGGAATTGTCCTCACGAGAAAACTCAGTCAGAGATTTGTCCCCATCTTTCTGATGGAAAAAAATTTTTAGAGCTAGTTTGCGGACATATTTATGTACATCCACGGCTGTTCCGAAAAGATCAATGCCCATAGAGGGCGCATATTTTAAACCTTTATTAAGGAGTGAAATCTCTGGCTGAGTTAACTCAATACCTGACAAATTTATTACATTATTACAGTTGGTTAATAATTCTTCTTTCTTTTGTGTGCTCTTTTTCCCCCTGCCTCTTTTCTTCCCCCTCCTGGTTCCTTTTCGTTTTTCCTGAAAACTGAGTAGTTTTTTGACTGTTGTTCATGATGGTATGAGTCATTCTGTCTGCCTGCCTGAGAATCACCCCTAAGGGGGTTACCATCAGTTGAGCCCCTTGTGTCCCTGGGTTGAGAATTGGTTTCGTGATTAATATTACTAGATCTCGTTTCCATATCTACAAATGAGACAGAATGTGAAACACTTTCTCCATCGGAGAATTCAGAATCACCGCTTAGATGTTCTGTATTACCATTTTTTAATATTGACTTATTTGGTGTAGATCTACGTGAGTTGTTTCTAGATGTGTTCTGAGTGGATCGATCAGAAACAGTATTAATTCTTTGCCATCTATAAATTTGCTTTTTCTCATAGTCAATGCGGTCGCGATCGTACTTATTCTGTTTCCTTATCATAATTTCACGTTCTGCTTCTTCAACAGTATTGGACAGAATTTTATCATAATTGGCGAAACCTCTCATATCCTGGAACTGGCGCAATTTCTCTTGTAGTTCTTTAATCTGAATGTCAATGGAATCTTTCTCCTTAATTTTCTGCTGTAGTATTAAATCCATTTAAAACCAGAGACATAACATAAAACACAGACAAAGCTCAGTTTTAGCACATCTAGTGAGACTCATACACGGTACAGTGCCTAAATATATATGTATAAATATCTAATAAGTAAATGGTCTTTTAGTTTGACATTTTTGGCCAAAATTGTTGTAAGCCCCTGAGTATTAAATCCATCAGTTTAAATGAACAGTGATTACGCGTCTGAACCCATTGATCCTAAAAATCTTTGTCAGGGAAACCAAAAGTTGGGGCTTTCTTTACCCTTAGGCCTCTTGGAATTCTTTTTATTTTAATGTAGTTTTCAGTAGCCACAATGTCCCACCATATCCTTGTTTTGTAAATAAGTAATCTTTCAAGTCTTTGAAAATATATCTTTAGGTCAGCAACATCATTTGTGTCAATATCTACCACATTCTCAAAAACACGAAGTGCCTTCTTTTTCCTAGAGGAATCATCCCCACAGTTGAAAGCATAAGAAATCAGCGGTACTGTAACGTTTGAATCCTCTGTTACTTCCATTATCGTTCCACTTAACAATCAATGAATTTAAAAGTCCATAAAAAATGAATGAAAAAATGCACAGACCTGCTTAAACCACCAACTTAGACGTCTTAATCCAAAAATAAAATCCTTGTTTACATATGGGACATCCAATACGAGCTACCATGCAGGTAAGTAGACATACAGTAAGGTAATGTGGTGCTCAGCATGAAGAACCCATCAGATTATAAAGTGAGATGAACACTTCTGGGACATAGTGCTATTCAAACCTAGAAAAGGGGGCTCCAGTGGCCCTGAAGGCAGGGGTAGATGCCAAAAACACCCCCCCTAACCTCATTGGGCTGGCCCCAGGTAAGTACTCACGAATGTGTCACCAGTGGTCCTCTCAGTCTGCGTGCTGTTGCCAATAGGGAGAAATCCAATGCAATGTAGGTAGGTGCAACGCACAGCAAAAACGGTGATAGCAGGTCTGGCAAAAATATTTCTTTATTGTGAGGACATAAAAACAGAAGGCTGCAACCTTCTACGCGTTTCGTGCAAACAAATAGCACTTTATCAAGTTCCCCTTCTGTTCCTGCATCCCCGCTTCTTCTTTTTTCGTTTTTCCCCTTCCCCCCCCCCCCCCGCCCGCTCAGCGGGGTGTATTTGTGGGTGTCTGTAGGTTTATTAGGCATTCCCATGGACATCCTTGCTGCGTGGGTGGCTAGACAATATTGTCAGTTATTTTGTGTCCAAGTTACAACCAAAGCATGTAAGCGCATGCGCGAGTACTTAGGACCTTATTGGCATTACTCGCGGGACTCCAGACTGATCACTTAGGAACTGTATCTGCGCATGCGCGTAATAATGTGGCTTACTTGAGGCGCATCTCGCGAGAGTTGGCCCTCCATTGCCCTGCGGTGCGTGTCACCGAGCAGGTGTGTTTGGAGGCGGCTTTCTCGCAGTGGCAACAGGTAATTAGCCGCCCTCAGGTTACTCACACAGCTATACACAATATGTTTTAATGAACATGATGTTACCAATTAAATGTTTTGGCGCCAAAACGGCAGGCTGTCCCTATATATAGAGTGTTGTATACCAAGTTAAAACACTTCTTGATAAAGTGCTATTTGTTTGCACGAAACGTGTAGAAGGTTGCAGCCTTCTGTTTTTATGTCCTCACAATAAAGAAATATTTTTGCCAGACCTGCTATCACCGTTTTTAGCTGTGCGTTGCACCTACCTACATTGCATTGGATTTCACCCATACACACAGACCCATATACACACACACACACACACACCCATACACCCATACACACACACACCCATACACACACACACACACACACACACACACACACACACACACACACACACACACACACACACACACACACACACACACACACACACACACACACACACACACACACACACACACACACACACACACACACACACACACCCATATACACACACACCCATATACACACACACACACGACAGGGGTAAGAAGAGGAAAGGCCGCGCGACTGAGCACCAGCACCCCCCCTACCATCTCCTGGCCTGCTCGGGCAGCCACGGGACCATGGGGAAGCGGAGACCAAGGAGGTAAGGGGGGGAACACCCCCGCTACCATCTCCAGCCCTGCGCGGGACCGGGGAAAGAAGGAGGGGAACACCCCCACTACCATCACTCGCGGCGCAAGTATCGGGGGAAGCCGGAAGTGGCGCGGGACCGTTGAGAGAAGGGGGGGGCAACCCCACTGCCATTACTCGTGGCGCGAGTATCGGGGGAAGCCGGAAGTGGCGTGGGACTGGTGAGAGAAGGTGGGGACACCCCCACTACCATCACTCGCGGCGCGAGTATCGGGGGAAGCCGAAAGTGGCGCGGGACCGGTGAGAAAAGGGGGGGAACACCCCCACTATCATCACTCACGGCGCGAGTATCGGGGGAAGCCGGAAGCAGCGCGGGACCGGTGAGAGAAGAGGGGGGACACCACCACTACCATCACTCGCGGCACGAGTATCGGGGAAGCGGCGTGGGACCGGGGAGAGAAGGGGGGGGCACCTCCACTACCATCACCCGCCCCGCAGCGCGATTTTCGAGGGGGGGGAGGAAGCACCTTGGCTCGCAGAGAAGGAGCAGAGGGGCCGGAGGATTAGAGTACTTACTCTGCAACATAACTCCGGCCAGAAAGAATGGCCGCTCATTGGGCCGGGCTCATATGGAGCCTGGCCGCGCGCCCACAATGCCTGGGAGTGCGCGCCAATCAACTGTCAGGTAGGGGGAGTTTTATTTATTTTTTCAGGCAGCGCGAGCAGGGAAAATTTTAGCGCGAGCAGGGAAATTTAAAAAAAAAACACATGTGCTGCTTGGGCCAATATTTACTTGCCCGGGGATAAAATCCACCCGCCCCGGGCGTGTAAATGTATAGGATTGTTGAACACTGTATATGTATATATATATATATATATATGTATGAGAAAGACAAAACAGAGAGCGTACGCCCCATAGTGTAACACTGTAACATTTAATGTGGGGAAGGGTGGATGGGGGGATTAAAAACACTCACAATAGACAAGTAAAATATACGCAGTATGTGATATATAATCACCACCAAGGCGTGTCCAAACCGCAGCAGAGAGTCCAAAGCAGGCTGGAGTAGATCTCACGAACAGCGCAATCCCTCCAGTTCACTCGGTTCACTCGAAATCATCCAGGTAATTCTGGCATCAGAGTATGGCCTTCAAATCACTACATGTGCTCCCCGGCCGTAAAGGATGCACACAGCGTGATGACGTAATGTCGTAAAGTACATCCCTGACGCGTTTCGTCGCAACAAATGCAACTTTATCAAAGGGAATGTCCCTGAACAAGGATAGCAGTGTATAAATACTGGAAGGTCCCTATTATGATTGGTGGAAGTGCTAAGTGTTAGTCCCTCCCCTATAAACGAGCCGTGACTTAATAATAAATATATTGTTGGCTATAAATACCCAAATAAGCTGTCTATAGTGATTACCATCTAGTTATATCTGATAATAGTTAAACATTTATATAATTAATTAATTTAGAACGGAATCTCCAGTAGAAATACACTGCTAACAATGTAGAGCATAAGAATTGAGTAAATACTGCTTCAATAGATGTACATACAAATTAAAATTGCATATCAATATTAAAATACCTCATGTGTTAACACAGTCATACAAAATACATATATATCAGAAATAGAATTTACTTGATTAATTACTAAATACTACAATTAGATAAATAAACTTTTGTATAAACACTTGAATAATATATAATCTACTTAAATGATAAATATTCCACAAACAGTAATTATATATATATAGGACCAATAGCATATTAATAGTTTCATTAATGGTGAACCCAATCAATAGCTCCTGCATATAGTAAAAATATATAAAATAATAAAATTATCATTAAAATGTCCATATAAATCAATTAAATTGATATAGTTCTGAAAAGGAAGGAGGAGAAGGGGGGGGGGAGAATTGGGAAGGCATAGGGTAAGGGACATGGGGGGTAGGGAATAAGGGGGGGGGAATTCGGCAGTGGATAGGGATGGTGAAAAGAGAGGATGGGCAAAAAGAGCAGCGGAGAGATTGATACAGAGAACCAGCAACCTAGATGTTATACCGAGCTTATACCAGAGTACTGGTATCTAAACATTCATTTAGACCACCGGGGGTGAGTGTCCCCAATCGGTGTATCCAAAAGTTCTCCCTTCTACAAAGTGCCTTAAAACGGTCCCCCCCTGACTCACTCAGAGGAATGTGCTCAATACCCATAATTTTTTTATATGTGTGTGTGTGTGTGTGTATATATGTTATGGTGAGTAAAAAAAGTGACAAAAACCCTCCACAGCAAAGCAAATATGCAAATGTAAATACAACTGTATGCTCATCTGCATGTCTTATGCAGGTCTGCAACCCCGCCTTTCACCATTATCACCCAGCACACAGCACTTTCACTGCAGCAAGGGATTCTGGGAAATGACATGCAAATGAGCACACAGTGCCACTTTTTGCTTCAAAAACTATATATATAGCTATGAGCTATCTGGGCATGTGTGTTATATATATATATATATATATATATATATATATATATATATATATATATATATATATATATATAACACACATGCCCAGATAGCTCAAACCTCTACATCCACCACATCATGAATATATATTTATGCCAAAATGAGTGCTACTGAGCGTGGCAAATGTATACATACAACAGGAGACACGGGTTCCCAATGCTACATCAAATTGACAAAACATATGGCAATGAGTATAAAGTTTAAATACTTGAATAATAATAGTAATTACTTGGTTTTTTAGTTAAACCCTTTGGCCAAAGCGTCGTAAGCCTGCATACCAACGTCAAGGTAAACTAAAAAATGCAGGTCCTAACACTAAAACTGTGAATACTTCCTGTTACATCTTTGATGTAGCATTGGGCACCCGTGTCTCCTGTTGTATGTATACATTTGCCACGCTCAGTAGCACTCATTTTGGCATACATATATATTCATGATGTGGTGGATTTAGGGGTTTGAGCTATCTGGGAATGTGTGTTAATTAATTTCTGACTGGTATCAGTCTATAGAGGTTAGGTGGCACCTCTACCCAGAGCTCGCCCCTCCCCACCTTTTTAACTTGGGAGGTTCTGGCAACTTAACTTGCTGAAATGGACAGGACTCACAGCAGTTCCTTCCTCTCATACAGAGGTAACAGGAAGGGTTACCAGTTTTAGTGTTAGGACCTGCATTTTTGGTTTACCTTGACGTTGGTATGCAGGCTAACGATGCTTTGGCCAAAGGGTTTAACTAAAAAACCAAGTAATTACTATTAAAATTCAAGTATTTAAACTTTATACTCATTACCATATATGTTTTGTCAATTTGATGTAGCATTGGGCACGTGTGTGTGTGTGTGTGTGTGTGTGTGTGTGTGTGTGTGTGTGTGTGTGTGTGTGTGTGTGTGTGTGTGTGTGTGTGTGTGTGTGTGTGTGTGTGTGTGTGTGTGTGTGTGTGTGTGTGTAAAAAAGTATGCCCTCTTTGAATTCCATGGTTTTACATATCAGGACATAACAATCCTTAGCAGGTCTTAAAATTAGGTACATACAACCTCAGATGAACTATTACATATTACACAGTGTTACAGTGTTACATTTGGGGGGGGGGGTGTAATGTGTGTGTATTTTGGGGGTAGTGTGTGTGTATTGGTGGGGGGGGGTGTATGTATTGTGTATTTGTAAATAACAAACGTTTGCATAGAAAAACAATGAAAAAAACTAAATACATTAAAGGGACTTATTATTGTTAGATCCATTTTATTCCCCGACATATTTTTTCCTTTCCCTAATTATGATTAAAGAAAGTTTGACGTATGTTAATGCTTATACAGTATATATCTATCCGTGTGTGTACGGTATATGTATGTGTTTGAGAGGGTGTAATATTCATGTTGCGGCTCTCAGAATATTTTGGACAAAGACATTTGTTAGAAAATGGCTCTGGTTCCTTGAAAGGTTGCAGACCCCTGGCCTAAATGCACTAAGTAGATAACAGATATAACAAGAGTTATATATCTAACATGTGTAATGATAGCTGGCAGTACTCTAGCATTACTACCAGTATAGCTACACTATCTTGGTGAGACTGTACAAAACGCTCTCTCTATAATTACCAACCCAATAGGTACAGTACAGTATGTGTTGGTTGCATAAATGCCTTTAAAGTGATTGTTAAATATGTACATGTACTGTATAAGGTAAACTATTGCTGAGTTGGACAAAAAGGGCAGAGGATGCAAAATGGACCCGGCACCCTCATAATGGCCGCCGGGCATCTGGAGTTTGCTGGGATTGGCTGTCTCCTCCCCTCCCCCTCACCTTGAGGCAGCGTGGAGATGAGCGCGCAGTAGCAGGTGGGGGGGAGCAGGAGGGCGGGCTATTTAAACCCGTAGCGTGAGGGAGAATTCACTAATCCTGTTTTTATTTCTCCCTGCAGGTTCCTGTGAGCGTGGCTTCCGATCGACCGCAGCATGAAGAATCTGGAAGGGAGCAGCAGCACGAGGCCGACCAGCAGCATCCAGGCTCCTTCACCCGATCGCTGGATATCCCGCCCAGCGGCCCCACAGAGGCAGTGGCCCGAAGAGGAGGAATACCATCAGCAGCCGCAGCCCTTTCCCAGCCGGAGAAGGAAGAAGGCTGCCAGGCAGGCTAACTCCGCCCCCAGCCTCACTCCCAGCCCTCCCTCAGCCGGAGAGGCAGAGAATCAGCCCGGCAGGCTTGCTCCGCCCCTCAGCCTCACTCCGGTGCGTGCTCGCAGCAGAGCAGGGAAGGGAGGGCTGTTCTACCCCCCCTCATGGGAGAGCACATTAACCATCACCCTGTCGCTCCGGTCCCCGCTCCCCCTGCTGCTATGACCCCCCCCATCCCTGCAAAAACGCCCCCCCTCCCCCCCAGCTTCCAACCACCCTCTCCCTGCAGCTTTGAGCCATGCCCCCACTGCTGGCTTTCCCCCCCCCCCCCCCGCTGCACAGCACATCCCCCCCTGCCGCCCATACCACCCCTCCCCCTGCTGACCAGACCCCCCTCCCCCCCATGGCCGGGCCAAGCCAACCCATCACCGCTGCAGAGTCACCCGCCGCGTTCCTGGTGCCCTAACCCCACACGCCTTACCCCCACGCGCCTTACCCCCACGCGCCTTACCCCCACGCGCCTTATGACCACGCGCCTTACACCCATGTGCCTTACGCCCACTCGTCTCAAGGCCCCCGTACGCACCGCCACATTACACGCACTATGCCCCTGCACCGTATGCACCTGCCACCTACGCGCCATACCCACCGGCGCCGCTAGCACATGCACCTACACGCCATGCCCCTGTGCCTTATGCACCTGCGCCAGACGCGCCTGGCGCGCTGGCACCAGTCTTGGATCCATCAATGGCAGTCCCACTGCCCCTGGCTGCGGGGTGCCCCAAGTGTCCCGGGCCCCTCCCCCGGTGGATGCGCCGGTGCCAATGGCGCTGGGAAGCGTTGTCGATCCGGGGAGTAGCAACAGGAGCTGTGCAGCGGCCAAAAGACCCAGGACCGGTCACCCAGGTGCACAAGCCGCAGGATCAGGTGAGCATGATAATGCAGCATTGGAATGTAATGAGGATGATGTTGATGTTGATGTTGGTGATGGGGGGTCGGTTAGGTCAGGGTAAGACTGTGGGTCCCAGGGGTCAGACAGCGAGAATAGTGAGAGTGCAAGAGCAAGCAGCGAGTCAGACGCAAGGAGCGGCACAGACAGCGACGAGACCCCATGGGTAAAATGCATAAGGAAACAGGTAAAGGCGTTGAGCAAGGCGGTAAAGCTGAGTAGGACAGATAAGGGAAAGCACGCAAAGACAGCGGGGAGAATTTGTTTGCAGTCGAAACTAGCTCCCTTTACACACACCTGCCCAGGAGAACACAGAGAGACATAGGTAACAGGAAGTACAGGCATAACCCGGTTTAAGAACACTCACTTTAAGTACACTCGCGAGTAAGTACATATCGCTCAATAGGCAAACAGCAGCTCACGCATGCGCCTGTCAGCACGTCCTGAACAGCAATACCGGCTCCCTACCTGTACCGAAGCTGTGCACAAGCGGGGAGACTATAGAGCCTGTTACACATGCGTTATTTACATCAGTTATGCACGTATATGACGATTGCAGTACAGTACATGCATCGATAAGTGGGAAAAAGGTAGTGCTTCACTTTAAGTACATTTTCACTTTACATACATGCTCCGGTCCCATTTAGTACGTTAATGCGGGGTATGCCTGTATGTGGATATGTTTAAGCTGTCTGTAAAGGGGCGAGCAGAGAGGAAACGCGCGCGAGAGGCGGGCGAAAAAGGGCAGGTAGTGAGGAATAATGCGAACTGGATTATGGGTTTCATTGTGTTCGGGGACTGTTTCCTTTCAAAACATCCCAAGGAATTGCATAATGTGATGAAATACATGAGTGTGATACAGAACATACATGACGAACACGGGGGGTCAGCGTGGCGAGATTATGATGAGCAGTTCAGGCACAGGTGGCACGGAGATACACGGTTGAGTCTGAGGAAGATGGACATGGAATTGTGGATGAACCTAGTGGGAAACACGAACCAGCGGGGTAACGTGCCCTTTCGCAAGGGGCCGGGCGGTCGGCCCGGGAGTCATTCAGCAAGCAAAGGCAGCAAAGGGGAGTGTTGGGCGTTTAACGATAAATACTGCAAACGGGGGGAGAGTTGCAAGTTCAAACATGTGTGTAGCCAGTGCGGGGGTAGCCACCCCGTTAAGAAATGCTTCAAAGCCCGGGGCAATCGCAGTCAGGGGAGAGGAAGGGAGGCTCCTAACACAGGCCCCAACACCGGTCAGCCTTAGCGGGCTGAGCTATTGGTTAAGGGGGTACCCCGACCGGGAGAAAGCAAGGTTCCTGGAAGGGGGGTTTAGAAAGGGGTTTCACATACCAGTGGGGGGGGGGGGTGGTACACGCTAGGGGTGTAAGCCAGAACCTGAAATCTGCTGCAACACACAGACACATAGTTAAAGGTAAAATAGAGAAAGAGATAACATTGGGGCTTATGGCGGGCCCATTTGCATCCCCCCCTATCGCCCAGTTAATTATTTCACCGCTGGGTGTAGTGCCAAAAATGGACCCGGGCAAATTCAGGCTAATACAACACCCGCCATACCCAAGGGGGGGTATGTGAATGATGCTATAGACCCAGAGCTATGCCGGGTACAATACCAATCATTTGACACCGCCATAGGGATAATTAAAACATGTGGGGAGGGAGCACTATTGGCAAAAATCGACATAGAATCAGCCTTCTGGCTGTTACCGTTGGCCCCAAGCAGCTTCAGATTCACAGGGTGTAAATTTGAGGGTGCGTATTACATTGATAAATGTCTCCCCATGGGTTGCGCCATTTCATGCGCCTACTTTGAGGCTTTTAATACTTTCTTGCATTGTTGCATAGTCAGTCAGACGAGGACTAGCACAGTTGCGCACTATCTGGATGACTTCCTGCTGGTGGGTCCCCCGGGTTCACTGCAGTGCCACAGTTTGCTGGAGAGTACTAAGGGGATCATGAGGGAATTGGGGGTTCCCATTGCAGAGGAGAAAACTGAGGGTCCAACAGAAATCCTGTCATTCCTCAGTATAGATATTGACACGCTGGCGAGGGAATCACGCTTACCCGCAGACAAGGTCAAGAAGCTTAGAATGAGCCTAGGTCAGGTCAGGGAGGCCATGAAGGTGACCCTGAAACAAATGCAATCACTGTTGGGTCTGCTAAACTTCACCTGCAGAGTAACCCCCATGGGCAGGATATTTAGCCACAGGTTGGAAAGGGCCACTGCGGGGGTAAAAAAGCCCCAACACCATATCCGAATCAGCAAGGAGCTTAGGGCAGACCTGGAGGTATGGGAGGTTTTTCTCAGGGAGTTTAATGGGAGAAGGCTGTGGGTTACGGACGGCGAGACCAGCGACGTCCTGCAATTATTCACTGACGCATCAGGGGGGCACGGGTTCGGGGCATACTTTAGAGGGGAGTGGTGTGCGGGTCCATGGCCAGCTGACTGGGTGGAGACGGGGCTAACTAAGAACATGGCTTTCCTGGAGTTGTTCCCCATTGTAGTAGCGGTAGATCTATGGGCCAAGGAGTTAGCAAACAAGCACATAATATTCTGGTCAGACAATTTGGGGGTAGTGGAGGCAGTGAACGGCCTATCGGCTACGTCACCACCAGTGATAAGGTTGTTGTGCAGGCTGGTCCTGCAGTGCATGCAGGGGAACATAAACTTTAAGGCAAAGCCCATCCCCGGGAAGCTTAATGTAATTGCAGATGCGCTATCCCGCTTTAATTGGCCTGCATTTAGGCGGGCAGCCCCAGACGCGCAGGCAAGAGGTTTGACCTGCCCAAATTATCTGTACCAGCTAGGGCAGAGGGAGTGATGGCTTTGGTGCAGCAATCGCTAGCCCCCCGCACCTGGAAGACGTACAACAACGCATGACGGCAATGGCGCAGTTTCAGGAAGACCTCCAAGGGGAGTGGTAAGGTTAGCATAACCCATTAGCTAATCAATTTTTTACATACCCAGAAGCGGGCGGGCATGTCAAGGGCTAAGGCGGGCGGAACGCTAGCGGGTATTGCCTTTTTCCTGAAGTTGGGGGGGCAGACAGACATCACCAAGGATTTTTTCCTCAGGCGAATACTGATCGGGTGGGGCAGAGGGGAGCGCAAGCGGGGGGATAAGAGGGAGCCGGTAACGGTGGAGAGGTTACAGAGCTTGAACAAGGCAGCAGAGTCAGTATGCGCAGGACAGTTCGAAATTAATTTATTTAAAGCGGCTTTCACTTTTGCCTTTTTTGGAGCCTTTAGAGTAGGGGAACTTGTAGCAGCGTCAAAAACTAGCAGGGACACTGGCCTGTTGCTAGGAAATGTGATTATAGGGGAGGAGACAGTGGCATGCCGCATACACAGGTCAAAAACTGACCAAGCAGGGAAAGGGGCCTGGGTGCACCTGAGGCGGCACGAGAATAGGAAGGTGTACCCGGTGAGGGCGGCAAAGCGCTACGCCAGGCAGCGATCACAAGGGGGCGAGGTTTTCCTGACACATAAAGATTCAACTCCCCTAACCAAGTTTCAGTTTAACACAATTTTTAAGCGTTGCCTGGAGGCAGGAGGCATAGATGCCACCAATTTTGGGACCCACTCGTTTCGGATTGGGGCAGCAACGGTAGCCTCCGAGCAGGGGCTGCCGATAGCGCAGATTAATGAATTGGGTAGGTGGAAGTAAAATGCCTACAGAGGGTACATTAGGTCCCAGCAGGGGCGCAAGTAGATGATCGTGCAGTTTCTAACATGTTTTCTGTCTTCACAGTGGGAGAAGCAGGCGCAGCGCGGGAAGTCTGGCTGATTGGTCATTCTTTCATGTACTGGGCCCGGGAGCGGGCGGCGAGCACGCTGGGTCTGCAGTTGGGAATCCCACAGGAGAGCATGAAAATACGATGGCTGGGTAAGAGAGGAATGTGCTGGACAGATTTGGTGCCAACCACCACAAGCGCGCTAGCAGTTTACGGCAGAAAGCCCCACGTGATAATGATCCACCTGGGCGGGAACGATATGGTGGCCACCAAGTCTTTAGACTTAATCCTCCAGATACACACTGACTGCGCAAGACTTAAAGCCCTTTGGAGCGACGCAGTCATTATTTGGTGAGAGATCATACCTCGGCTGGCATGGGGGGGGGGGTGCGCAGCTGGGTGGGCATCGAGAAGGCAAGGCGAGAAGTCAACAGAGACATCCGTAAGTTCATACTCTCTTGTGGGGGGCTGACGGTGAAGCATGGGGAATTCGAAGAAAGGGGGAGCAGTTGGCACAGGAGGGACGGGGTGCACCTGACGGACGAGGGCCTGGATATTTTTATTGACAACATGCTCAGGCTGATACAAGCGATCAGCAGTCAGGGCTTAGGGTCACAGCTTGGTGTGTGGGGTGAGTCCCCAGTATGTGGCCTTAATGGGTCCTCCGGGGGTGGTGGAACTGTCAGGCCAGTCATCATAGGGACACCGTAAATACCCGAAATGGGGCTCCACTCGATGCGGATGGGCCACCAGGTAACGGTCCCCCGGAGAAGATCGTGCGGGCTGGAGGCACCAACGCAGACGGTCGGTCGCTGTACCCCTGGCACCAATCTTAAGTAGCTGGGCTCTATCCTATGCGGGTAGGCCCACGTGCCCATGAAAAGGGGGACCTAGTGTGTACGGATGACAGGGCCTTGGTAAGGGGCGAGAGTGCCCCTTGCGGTGGAGACAGTGTCTCCCGGTTGACGCGTGGTGTCATTTATGGCTGACAGTTATTTGATAGTATTATTAAACAATAAAGCTGTGACCATTTTTACTTCCACAAAAACTGTGTCGTCTAAGTTTGTATGGTGGGGTAGGCAAACCACGCAGTAGGCCCTCTAGGCCGTTATTACACACAACACTGATGTAACCTCCTTGGGAGCCGGGCAGGGAGGGTCACATATACAATATTATAGGCTAAAGCAGTAACATTCAGGGCATTATTGAAAACCCTGCTCTCTGATTGATTGAATAATGCCTGGGATTTTATCCAATCAGTAATGCCCGGAATTTTAGCAGCTTGCAAAGTGCAGTTTTCAATCTGTTTAATTCCAGCCAATCAGCTTTCAGAACAGCTGAGACAGGGCAGGGGATTGTTTAGAATGAAGTAACAGCTCTGAGACAGGGCAGGGGATTGGTCAAAATGTATCAGCCACGGTTTGACTCCTCCCCCTCCCGAGCTGACAGATTTTCTGAGCAGATTCAGTTGAATTGGGGGGGTTGTGCTGTTGTGTTGTATATCTGTGTAGAGGTGCTGTATGTGTGTATATAAAGCTCCAGTGTGTGTGTGTGTCAGTAGCAGTGTTTATGGGTGTAGCATGTGTGTGTAGCAGCAGTTTGTGTGTGTGTAGAGGTGCTGCGTTGTGTGTAGAGGTACTGTGTATACTGTAGAGGTGTAGTGTTGTGTGTGTGTGTATGTTTGTGTAGAGGTGCTGTGTTGTGTATAGAGGTGCAGTGTTGTGGGGGTGTGTGTGTATAGAGGTGCTGTGTTGTTCGTAGAGGTGGGGGGGAGAGTGCAAAGTTTATTAAGTGGCTGCATTTTTGATTGTGGCTGAAGTGTGTGTGTGTGTGTGTGTTGTGCTGTTGTATGTGTAGCAGAGTTTGTGTGCGTGTGTGTGTGTGTGTGTGTGTGTGTGTGTGTGTGTGTGTGTGTGTGTGTGTGTGTGTGTGTGTGTGTGTGTGTGTGTGTGTGTGTGTGTGTGTGTGTGTGTGTGTGTGTGTGTGTGTGGAGCTGATGTGTGTGTGTGTGTGTGTGTTTGTCAATGTTAGCAGCAGTGTTTATGGATGTAGCATGTGTGTGTAGCAGCAGAGTGTGTGTGTGTGTGTGTGTGTGTGTGTGTGTGTGTGTGTGTGTGTGTGTGTGTGTGTGTGTGTGTGTGTGTGTGTGTGTGTGTGTGTGTGTGTGTGTATAGGTGCTGTTGTGTGTGTAGAGGTGTTGTGTTGTGAGTTTAGAGGAGGTACTGTGTTGTGTGGCTAGAGCTCCAGTGTGTGTGTGTGTGTGTGTGTAGAGCTGCTGTGTGTGTAGAGGTCGTGTGTGTGTGTGTTGAGCTGCTGTGTGTATGTGTATACAGAGGGGTGGCAGTGTGTGGATATAGATATCTGCAGTGTAAGCGTATATAGAGGTGGTTTCATGTATTTACCATTTTATTTTAATTTAAAAAAAATCTATTTAACTATACAAAGTGTCTATTATTTATGAAATAAGCCTACATTTAGCCTATAATAGTAATAATTCCCTCAGAACAGAGCATTATTGGCCAGTAATGCCCTGTTCTGAGGGGATTATTACTTAATTAAAGATAAAGATCTATTTATCAAAATCTCCAAGCTGCAAAACTTTTTAAAATAATGTTGCAAAAAAAAAATTGCACCATAAGAGAAAGAAGTCCACTGAAATTAATAATCTTTTTCTTTAGTATATCTGCACCACTTTTGCCACAGTTTTTCAGCCAGGAGTACAGATGTGTGAAACTATCCAAAATACAGTCGCAACATTTCTTAACCTCCCTTCCCCCCCCAACCCCCCTAATTTCGCTGCTCGCGCTCTCTCTCTCTCCCACTCACCCCTCTAATCATTTCTCCCATTCTCCCTCAATTCCCTCTCTCCCCCTCTCTTTCTCTCTGCCACCCTCTCTCTCGCTCTGCCCCCCTCCCGCAAAATCCCCATTTCAGGGTCTGGGATCTGTTTTACAAAGACTTGGGGAAGTTGGTTATGCTTATATTTGGGGCTGGAATTGCAATGCAATGAAGCTGCATCTTTGTTACAAAAAAAAAAAAGTATTTTTGAGAAATGTTAAAATGGTGTTTTATGGCTGAGTCCTTTCGTTTTATTGCAACTGTAATATATGCTAATGGGTAGAACTGCAGAGGAATATTGAAATACTTCAGTGGCTTAATCTGTTTGCTCTGATAAAAGCAGAGGTAAAAGGGAGGAAGAAATACAGCCTTGCTGTGTGGTCTTGCTTGAACTGTTTTAAAGGCACATGTTGGGAATAAAAGCTGTGAGCCAAGATGAAAGACCCCTTGCATGTTCACTGAATGGAATTTTGTTTAACAGTTATATTTGCAGGAATGAAAATGGCTCATGACTCTTTCACGCCAACTCTTTCAGTGCTGGAAGGAACTGAAACAGATACAGGCTAAGTGATGAACACATTGGGACAGTAGGAAACCAAAATGTGTTCTTATTCCTGTGTTTTGCACCAGAATAAAAGGATTTATGTTAACCTGGATTTGCACCAGAAAAATACTTGTACTAACTGCTCATGTTCCCTGTAATATGTTCAGACACAACGTAAGTTATGGTGAGTTAAAAAAAGAAATTGACAAAAACCCTTCACTGTACTGTGTCCAGCAAATGAAAATACCACTTAGTGTGAGCACATTCACTTTTTCTTTTCTTTTCTTTTCTACTCACCGTAACTTACTTTGTGTCTGGTTGTAGCCAAAACCAGCTTCACATTGTAAAGCCAGTAACCAGCTTCACACTGATCAGACCAAGAGGTTGAAACCGCGGTCTGTGAGTAGATTTTACTGGTCATTCAATTCTTTAACCACAGGCATATCGCTGTAACGCTTGCGCGAGCCCACAAACAAGACCTGACCCCGGCACTGAGGTGGGAAGGATATGCCACACACCCACAGTAGCAGGGGCGAGCCCAGAAGGTGGTTTGCAGCGTTGCTGGGTCTGGGTATGTAGAAAAGGTTAATTCAATACTTGCCGGGGTCCGTGGGTTGGAGAGGTACACGTAGTCGTTATCCGTAAGCCAGGGGTCAAGAGCCAGAGAGAATCCAAATGCAAAGCCAGGTCAGTACACAAGAGGTTAACTGCAGAGAACAAGACAAGACTGGGCTGGACAAGACAGGCACACGCAAAGGCTACACAAAGATATGTTCAGCATGTTTTGACAGGAAGATGCAGTCCTTTATAGGAGACAGGAACCAGTAGGAGAGGGGGTGTAGCGGAGGCGAGGTCTCCGCAGATGCCAAGGATAGGCTGCAGGAGATAAGGGTTCATAGCTAAACTTGTCACGCAGCTGGGGCTCGTTGCATGCCGTCATGCGCGTGCACCGCGCATAGCGGAGGTGCGGCACATCCGAGGGGTCGGAGCTATGCTCATGACCGTGCTCTGTAATAGGAGCGGTGATGCACGCATCAGCGGGGGCGGATCTTCGGCAGCTGCCGCTGCAGTACTTTAGGTAAGCGAGGAGGGAGCGCACCACAAAGGACGCGATCCCCGATTCCTCACAATCGTTACTCGGCCTTTTGGCTAAGATCAAGTGTATAGTCTGTCCTGCCAAGGATGGACTGCGAAGAGATACACTTGATCCTCTGGTCATTAATGGCCAAGAAGCGGATATAATAAGCCCGCGCACTTTTACTTCGTCACACCCCAGGGATGGCAAACCTGGCGGGGTACACTGGTAGCTGCACTTTGGGTTGTAATGGCTTCTGCATCACTAGAGCCCCATGTACCTGCACAACTGGATGGCATTATTTCCGCACTGAGCATCTCCCTAGCTTTCTGTCTGGAGCACGCACAGATTTTTTTTGAACCGCCCCTAGTCTTCAGGTTAGGGCCTTCTTTCAGCACTTTTTGCACTGCATTACACAGAGCACAGAAGCACTCAGCACCATGATCTTTGTTTGTGTTTTTTTCACGTTTGTTATTAGTCACCTGTCTTTTCTTAGGAGGGAGTAAACACTAAGGGGGCGAGGCACTAAGCAGTGATAACTGCTTTAAGGGTGCAAAGTGGCTTTTAAGGCCGATACAGCCTGCTGTGTAATTCACTAAGCAATGATAACAGTGTTTTATCGGCATTAAAAGGCATTTTTTCAGCCCTGTGAAAAAAATCCATCAGACCAGGCAAAAAACAGCAAATGCACCGTTTTTTACCAGTCAGCGGGATTCACTAAGCAGTGATAAGTCAATTGTGCTTTAAAAGCACGCCAGAATAATGTGCCAGCTAAAGGCTGGCGCAAAAGAAGTGAACACAGTCAAAAATCTTTGTTTACTTTTTTCTGGCACACCATTAATGCAACAGGCTGGCGGGTGTCCGCAGGTGATCCCCGCTGGAGTCCGGGGCCCTCTGGTGATCCCAGCGAGAGTCTGGGGGTCTCCGCCGGCCTGCGGTACCAATCATGTGCCCCCAAAAAATAAACAATACTTTTAAATAAATACACCCCTCTCCCCCCGCCCTCTAACACATACAGTACAGTAATAGGCAAAATTACTATTATCCAGATATGGATAATAGGGCATTTGGCCATTTGAAATACAACATTAAGCAGCATAAATCAAGTAAATAAATCTTGTACTCACCCCTGCCTGGCTGCTACGATGAAGGCCGTCCTCATCCTCATCACCGTCCATGTCATCAGTTGCTACAAACAATAAAGAACTATAAAAAAAAACAATCTAATGTCCCCTAACCCCTTAATCACCTTAGCGGATAGTAACCGCTATAGTAATTAAGGGGTTAACCCACCCTCCCACACTACTCACCCGGTAGGCCTAAACACCCACCGTTGGGGACAATAACCCCTTCACCCACCCCCGCTACCCACAATCAAAAAAATACACACAACAGCCCCACTATCCACCTCCTAGGCCCCCAATAAACCATTACAATATTTAGTAAATAACAATACACAACACACCTACCCTGTGCCCCCACATAAAACTATTATTTTTTTTTTTTACACAAAAGATTAATACCACAGGCCGACAGGGGTCCTTGGGTGGTCCCCACGGGTGTCTGCAGGTCCCACAGTGCTATTGTGCCATAACCCCTTCTTTGCCTTAGCGTAGGGGGGCCGCTTACCTCGGCTCCGGCGTCGGCTCTGGCGGCATGACGTCACGTTGCCATAGCAATGTGACTTCACATGACCTTGCGGCGTCATTTGACTCTGCGTTGCCATTGCGGCTAAGGTAATGAAGCTGCTTTAATGTATTTTTTTTAATAGTGTGCGGGAGCAGGAGGTCACCTGAGCTGAATCGCATTGATTTCTGGCTCAGGAACCCCCTGCTTTCCGAGTTACAGGCCCCGGTATGGGGCATCGGATGCCAGTGTCGCCGCCATTTTTAAAGCGTCCACGTCGCGTGACGTGTGACATGTAAATAATGGAGGAGATACCGGCACCCCATATCTGGGCCTGTAACTCGGGAAGGAGGTGGTCCCCGACGCTGAAATCAATATTTCCTGCACAATATTAATAAAAATTATATTAAAGCAGCTTTATTACCTTAGCGGCTATCCGCTACGGTAATGAATTATTTTTTATTGTTATTTGTGTTTTAAAACTAGTGTACATGACCAGGGGGTCTCCTGAGCTGAACCAGGTTGGTTTCAGCCTCGGGGACCCCCTACTTCATTAGATACAGGCTTCGTTATGGGGTGCCGGTATCTCATTGCAGGATTTAAATCCCCCGGTCACGTGACGCGGGAGCTTTAACAGCACAGGGGATACCGGCACCCCATAACGGGGCCTGTATCTCATGAAGTAGGGGGTCCTGAGGCTGAAACCAATGGGGTTCAGCTCCGGAGACCCCCGACACATGTATACTATCATTAAAATGTACAACTCTACCCCCTTATGACGCTATGCTTGGGGTCCAAAGAATCACATCGCGTTATAAGCGTATCGCGTTAGAAATAATGTACAATTTTATGCATTGTACAATAAAGTATTTAAGATACCAATAATCGTGTTGTAAAGTATTCATAAATACGAAATTTGGGAGCCACGCTTGCATCGCGTTATAAGCGGATTCGCGTTGTAACGGATCACGTTATAACGGGGTTGAGCTGTATATTTACTTCACGATCGCCTGTAAGAACCGTCCATGGAGACGCAGCATCTCCATGCAGTTCTTACAGGCGGCTTTTTTTTCTATCAGCTATCGCTCTTTACAAGTTTAAGCGTGATAGCAGGGGGGGGGGGGAAGCTGCGCAATCTGGCATATTTTTGCTCGGGCGGAACAAAATGCCCTGAACTTGTTAGTGAATCCCACTTTTGTCTTCACTTTTTAACGGCTGAGCAAAATTTTTCCAATCGGTCGCAAAAATGCGCTGCTTAGTTCACAGCCCTCTAAGTGTCGATCTGTAATCACCCCTCTCTCCTTGGAGAGAAAAGATTGCCTGGGGTTTGCCCCGAGTGGACTCAGACCCTTCTGCCTGGCCTTTTGGTCGAGGAGGGAAGAGGAAGAGGAGAAGTGTTTGGACACTAGGCTTCGGCTGAAGACCCATTGGAACTCAGACTCTTTTGTCTGGCCTTCTGGCTGAGAAGGGAATGAGCAAGAGGAGACTGATTCTTCGAATGAAGACTCCATAGATCATGCCAGAAATCTTTTGGGCCCTCGCGGCTGAAGACACACTGGATAGACCAAGGACTGGAACAACCTTTGGAGAGGACAGTCACAAGTAGGGAGGAACTGGCAACCTTTGTGGACCATGAGGTACGTTTTTTAGAGTGATCACTTTCACTGCCCAGGCTTAAAAAAAAGCTGTCTGTGAGTAGGTTTTAACTCAGACTGTGCTGATTAAGCTGTGTAATATGACAGGTATACAGTATGCTTAGGGGGATCCATTTTAAAATGGATTATAAGCAAAAAGTGACACAATATGAGTGCTCATTTGCAAGTCATTACCCAGAATCCCTGGCTGCAGTGGAAGAATTGTATGCTAAGACATAATGGGGAAAGGCAGGATTGCAGACCTGAGGCATGTGAATGTCCTAACAAGTAGCATTTTTATTTGCTGTACACTGTAATATGTTGGTATACAATGGGTAGATATCTTAATGCTACATTTCAGCCCAGAGTAGATCTGAGGAATGATTGATAACTGTGCAGATTGATGTGCAGAAATTGAATAATATGTGTCTGACATCTATGGGTTTAAGATATACAGAACAATTGCCTAACATCAATAGGGTTGCCAGGTATCCAGTATTGAACCAAACTGTCCTGTATTTGAATACTGTCCAGTAAAATATTAGAGATAATACTGGACATGTACTGTATGTGTCTGGTATTACCTCACTGGACATAGTGACCTGACCAGCTTGGGGGGGTTGCATGATTTCCCTGAGTTGGAAGAAAGCAAGGCTGTTGCTAAGGGGCTTGCCAGCTTCCTCTATCCTCATTGGCTGTTGCTATGTAATGCAGCCAATCAGTAGGAACTGTCAGGAGCCTGGGGACGGGGCAAAGGAGAGGAGGAAACAGCGTGGAGCGGAGAGAGATGAGAGGGCTGTGTGTGTATGTGTGTCTCGAACATCGCATCTTTCACAATTGTGTTCAGTAGTTTTGGAGAAGCCACCTAAACATCAAGTAGGATCTTAGTATCTGGAGCAAGGATGGTAAATAATTATTAAGCTAAACGGTACTTTACTGCTGTCAATGTCCGTGGTCTTTTATGCAACGGATTGCAGGTCTGTTCAGCATGGAAGGAGCTAGAGACAATCTCTATGGGAAGTGTTTGTCTCACGCCATGAAAAAAATAAAAAGGCGCTCGTGTAAATAAGAGTGCTTCAAATAATTACAGAGCAATTCAACGAGCCAGACACCCAGAGTTAATTTTAAGTCAGCAGATAAAGACAGGCATGGGGAAGGCAGGAATTGTATCTTCCCAAGAAGGTGAGCATTGTCAGAAGATGAATGCTATTGTGTGACAGACGGTGGAGCCCGTGACTTGGAGTGTAAAGATATAACATATGACAGCACACAGACCACAGCAGATATTTGTGTGCTTCAGACTGGCAAGTGGTAATTCAAGCAGCAGGCTATCAGCATGTGGCAGGATCTTGTAGCTTGAAGTACTAAGTGCAAAGCATCAGCAGCATCCTCATCAGTTGGGGCCTGTGTGTCTTGGAGCGTGTCCAAAGAATTTTCATGCACGTTTTAAAGAAGCAGGAAAAATGAACCCTTTGAGTGCTTGTGCTTCTGCAACACCAGAGAGCCACCCCTACGGCACATCGCGATCACTGCAGATGTCCCTTAAGAAACTAGCAGAAAGCCCATGACAGAACCACCATGCCCCTGGAGTGCTATACCCCATGATGTGGGGCCATGACATGATGATACCCCAAAAGGGTGAAAGCAACGTTTGCTGTGGGAATGAAACCCTAGCACGTGGCAATCTAAATCCATATTGAGCACGTGTGCACACTTATAGCCCAAGTGAATGGGGATCGTCTTTGAAATGCCTTTGGCCACAAATCACTCTTTGCATTCAATAGGTTACATATAACAGGTGGGCCACAACTTTCTCACTCTTGCTAGCCAAGAGATGGTAAGAGAGGGAGAGGGAGCAGCAGATGAGAAAGAGATGTAATAAAAAATACTGAAAGTATAATGTTTCACAACTTCTTCCTGGCCCCATCATTATTATTGTGTTAGCCTTTATTGATGCTGTTTGTATTGAGTGTCGTGTTGCATGCAGTTATATGGGATAGAAGAAGAAGGCCATTGGTTGCTGGTTTCCTTGCAGAGTGCTGGGTTTGGATATATAGCTCAAACTAGAGATTTTGTTTTCCCTGCAGGAGATTTAAACCCTATAACGTCACCAGTAAGTATCTCAGGAACTCAGGGGGTCTAAGGGAGGCTATGGGGAACCCCCGGTTAACACCCTGTAAAAAAAACATGGACGACGAACTGCTCCTTTAATAAAAAATAGCAGAGAACATAGAGGGCTATGCACTAAGCTCCGATAAGTCACTTTTAGACCGCAAAGTGCTCTTCGATCGTGATTTTTGGCTCAACCCGATGCACTAAGCAACACAAACAGGCACTTTGCGATCTAAAAATGACTGTTTCCTGGAATTTTCTCTAATTCCAACTTTGCTAAGTCCGGGGGTCCCTGCGGCCATCCCGGGATCCCCGCGGGAGTCCCGGGGTACCCGCGGGCCTGCGGTACCAATGTTGTACCTCCAAAAATAATAAACAAGAATTATAACTAAATACACCCCCCTAACACATATTATACAGTAAATGCCAAAATTACTATTATCCACATATGAATAATAATGCATTTGGCCATTTTAAATACATATAACATTCAATAAATACAGTCAAAACATATTACACTTACCTTTTACAGGCACCCACAATGAAGGCCGTCTTCATCCTCATCTTCATTCTGCCCATGCCCCTACGGTGCTGAAAAACATGCACGACAATTCAATAGCCAATGTAATGTCCCATAATCCCTTAATCACCATAGCGGTTATTAACCGCTACAGTCATTAAGGGGTTAACCCACCCTCACCCACCACTCGGGAGGCCTACATACCCTCCCACACTAACCCCCCACCCCGTGAGGCCTAACCACCCTCACCCACAAGGGAGGCCTACCCACATACCCTTGGGGCCAATACCCCCTCCCCACACCCCCAGTACCCACAATAAAAACAATACACAGCCCCACAATAAACATCATTCTATTTATTAAATACAGTACCCACCCCCTGTGCCCCTCCATAAATACATGATTTATCCTTTTACATACAGGGTTCATACCCCAGCCCCACGCGAGTCCCCGGCGGGCTGGCGGGTCACCTGACAGACCTACAGGGTACCAGCAACTTGTTTCCCCCAAGCCTCTGTCACATGGTCTACTAGAGTCAATCAGAGATGTGATGTATTTCCCACGCTCTGATTGGCTACCATACCATGTGAGACCGGCCATGTTTCTTTTAATGACGGCTCTGGGGGCAACTTTATAGATCAAGGCTTTGCTGAACGTCACAATATCCCCCTCATACCTAGGAAGAAACCTATTGGACTTGAGGTCATTGATGGAAGACCGCTTCAGCCAGCCTTTATTTTACTGGAGACCCAGGTACTTCATCTCAAGACAGGTACTGATCACCTGGAGGACATCCAATTTAATGTGATTCATACACCTTCCGTAGCAGTAATCCTTGGCCTTCCCTGGTTACAGATTCATAATCCTCGGGTGGATTGGCTAAATAAGGATCCCATTCAATGGAGCTCTTTTTGTACCAAGAACTGTATCATTAAATCCAGTAGCATTTGTGGTACTACCCCGGCCGAGGCAAAGGAAAGGATACTTTTGCCTGAGGAGTATGCCGAGTTCAGCGACGTCTTCGATAAAGTTAAGTCAGAGGTACTACCCCCACATCGTCCGTACGGTTGCCCCATTGAACTACTCCCGGGTTCTTCTCCCCCCTGAGGGGCTTCCTACCCTTTGTCCATTCCTGAGACCAAGGCCATGCTAGAGTATATTACTGAGAATCTCCAGAAAGGTTTCATACGTAACTCTACTTCTCCTGCAGGTGCCGGATTCTTCTTCGTGAAGAAAAAAGACGGTTCGGTCTGTGTAATGCCCCAGCTGTGTTTCAGGATTTTGTCAATTAAATCTTTCGGGACCTTCTTAATTTTTTTGTGATCATTTATTTAGATGACATTCTGATTTTCTCCAAATCCAAACAAGAACATGTGTCCCATGTAAAGCAGGTACTTCTTCGCCTACGAGAAAACCGACTCTTCGCCAAACTCGAGAAGTGTCAATTTCACCAAGCCTCCACCGTTTTCCTTGGATACATGATCTCCAACACTGGACTTACTATGGATCCTGCTAAGGTCAAAGCGGTACTGGATTGGCCTCAACCCACCACTCTCAAAGCCATTCAACGGTTCCTCGGATTTTCGAACTATTATCGTAGATTTATCCAGAACTTTTCTTCATTGGTAACTCCTATTACTGCCTTGACCAAGAAAGGAGCTGACTCTACTTCTTGGCCTCCCATGGCCATTCAGTCCTTCTCTCATCTTAAGAGTGCATTTGTCTCCGCACCTATCCTTACTCATCCTGATCCTAAACTGCCTTTCACCCTAGAAGTAGATGCATCAGACATCGGTGTTGGTGCTGTCTTTTCCCAGAGGAAGAATCCTCAATCCAGATTGCATCCCTGTGCATTTTTCTCCTAAAAAAATTCTTCCGCTGAGTGCAATTGCGATATCGGGAATCGGGAACTCCTGGCTGTGAAATTAGCATTAGAAGAATGGAGACATTTTCTGTAGGGCACTGAAAATCCCATAACTATCTTAACAGATCATAAAAATCTGTTATACATCGAAGGGGCACGTCGTCTTGGAGCCCGTCGAGCCAGATGGTCATTATTCTTTTCAAGATTCAATTTCATAATATCATATCTGCCTGGAACAAAATATGTCAAGGCTGAAGCCCTTTCCCGACAATTCTCTTCGGACGATAAATCTGAGGACCAACAAAGGCCTATTCTCCCTGCTAAGTGGATTCTTTCTGCAACCACCTTCAACGTTCTCAAAGATATTGTACGACAACAAGATCACACACCTGCAGATCTCAATATTCCCGAGGGTCTTCTGTATACTTCTCCTACGCACTGCAGGAAAGTTCTCCAATGGAGCCACTCCTCCAGAGCCGCTGGTCATCCAGGTACCAGGAGAACTTTAGATCTGATTTCCAGAACTTTTTGGTGGCCCGGGATTTAGAAAGATGTCAAGGACTTCGTAGCCGCGTGCCCAACTTGTGCCAGGACTAAGACTCCCAGGAATCTTCCTTCAGGACTTCTCCAGCCCCTTCCTGTTCCCAACCGACCATGGACACACCTGTCCATGGATTTCATTGTGGATTCACCGGTATCCAAGGGCATGAATACGATCCTGGTGGTCGTGGATCGATTTTCTAAACAGTCCCACTTTATACCTCTCAAAGGTCTTCCCAACTCTTCCAAACTGTCCGATGTATTCATCAGAGAGATCTTTCGACTTCACGGAGTACCCCTGGTTATCGTGTCTGATAGGGATTCTCAGTTTGTGTCTCGCTTTTGGCGTTTTTTTGCCTACAACTAGGCATTTCTCTACATTTCTCCTCCGGGTACCACCCACAGACAAATGGTCAGTCTGAAAGGACCAATCAGTCCCTAGAGCAATACATAAGATGTTTTGTTTCAGATTCCCAAGATGACTGGTCTGATGTAACGATGCGCGGAACACGCCCCCTGCGGCGTGTTCCTTCCTTACCTGTGTCTTTAAGGATTCTGAAGCAAGCCACGCCATCTTGCTTTCTGGCAAACCCTGCCCTCTTCCTCCTGACAGGAAGTAAGCCTCTCTTTGACTTTCTCTTTGCATTTAGTCTTTTGCTACCAGCCCTGGTGCCTGCTAGTACTCATCGCATACTGTTCCTGTCTGGACCTCCTTGGGACCTTTACTTATCTCCTGTGGATTCCGGAAAACTGGGACAGTCACTCTTATACTACTGAGGTTAGTTTATCGTCGGGTAGTGTAGGTACCTGCTTAGTAGGGTTCACCTTGACGTGGTAGCAGGCTTATAATTCCTTGGCCAATGGATTAGACTAAGAACCCTTATGTTATGTTTAGTTTCGCTATACAACCTTAAATGTATGGTTGGAGCACCTCAGAACCCTTATACCAGAGAAAGGGAGAGGGAGTGGCTCAGTGAGTAAAGACACTGACTGGCACTGAGTTTTGAAGCAGGGGAGCCTGGTTCAATTCCCGGTGTCGGCTCCTTGTCACCTTGGGCAAGTCACTTTATCTCCCTGTGCCCCCAGCACCAAAAAATAGATTGTAAGCTCCATGGGGCAGGGACCTGTGCCTGCAAACTGTCTCTGTAAAGCGCTACGTAAAACTAGCAGCGTTATACAAGAACATGCTATTATTATTATTATTATTATTATTATTATCAGTTCTGGGTGACCTGGGCATTTACTGGGAATCCTCATTAACCTAGGGACACCTTGACTGTTTCAGGGACACCTCACATCCCTATGCCCCTTTTACCTTTCTGGTCTCTGCTGAAGCATGAAACCCCTAGTGGTGAGTCGAAAGCGTTTTCAAGGGAAGTTATTGCTGGGACAATGTGCCTACATGTATCCGGGAATCACTCATGATTCCTGGATACATTTTTGGGTATCCAGCAACTCTGGACCCCAGCTACCTAGGCATATTCTGACAACACTTTCTCCGCAAACTCCCCCCCCCCCCTCGAAACTCATAACACAGCAATCTTTGCTGGCACTCCTGGAAAGGTAAAAACACATAAAATACTTTATTACCGCACATTACAGGTTATTCATGTACAAACCCTGGGCCCAAGTGGTGACATTCTGGAACCCCAATACATGGATTAGAGGTAACCAAACAGGCTTAAACGTTTATTGTGAGCCTGGTAAACCCCTCACCGTCACAATGGCCTCAGGCCACGGCTCTCCCAATCTGTGCGGGCCTCCCTCACTGTCCCGTGGGCCTCTTTCTCATGCCGGTGCACACGTCGATGGCAGAGAGGGGCCTTGCACGGGACAGTGAGGTTAGGCATGCAGCTGGGGAGAGCCAGGACAACTTCTTTGTCCGTGTCCTGGAACAGGAATTTACATTTCTGCCCCCTTTGTTCACCCCCCCTCCTTTGCAGCTTCTGCCTGCCAGTTCCTTATTTTCAGCTGCATGTATCTTGCTCTAAACACACGCAGTGCCTGTGTGATTTATTACAATGTTGCCATTCCTGCCTATGTGCATGACGTCAGTGAGTTGCTATAGCAAGCTCTGAGACCTTTTCTGCCCTCCCCCCTGTCTTGTTGACAGTTAGTCTGTCCCTAGGCTATTCCTGTTACCCAGATTCCCCCACACTTCCTTTTCATCCCTGACTCTGGCTGAATACTCTTCTATTATACACTCCTCGTGGCAGGGCCATCTCCTTTTTACCTGCCCTTAACTACAAAGCACCTATAGAGAAGCACTCTCTCATCACAACATACCTTCCACAAGTGCCTGTATATTCTGCTCCTTTTCTAATAAAGTGAAGAAAACATAGCAGGACTTTGTGTGCTTTGGAAAAGGGTGCTGAGTTAAAGTTAACTGGAGCTATTCACACATCACACGTGACCCTGGCTTCAGAATAGTAAAAAGGAGGACTGTGTGCTTTGGGGTCACTCACAGAAGCTGCTACTCACAGCCTTTATGCTAAGATACAGAGCAATCTCTGCACTCTGCACACTGACAAGCAAGCAGCTTTACACTGCGAATACAGAGCCCAGCTTCTACAGCAATACAAGCAAGCAGTTTACATTGCCAATACAGAGCAGTCTCTGCACACCAGGACAAGCAATCAGCTTCACACACAAGGCAGCAGCATTGCAGTCAGACAGTGCACTATACACATAACTTTGATTGCCCTTTCTGTTTTGAGTCCACCCTCTGCACAGCTTCACAGTGAGGAGCTACCATCTCACCTACCCCTGCGCATGTCCCTACGGCTAGCGCCACCAAGGGCCACACCTCGGGTCAGAGACACGAGTACAGCTACCACTACGCTGAACGTTGCAGGATGCCGATCAGCATCTTCAGAGACAGTCACCCATCGCTAACGCAGGTAACAGACCGCACGCCACACGCACTGGCTAAAGGCCTACACACACCTGCAGCATGGCGGAACTCAGATCCTCACCAGACACCATGCAGGAGAGTGACCACTCAGACACAGAGACCGCTGCCCAACTGCAACAGGCGCAGGCAGGCGCAAGACCTAAGCGGACAGTCACACTGACACAAAAGGCCCGCGAAAAATATGAGGCTGACATTGACACACACCGTGAAAAATTAGAGAAGGCCTGGGGGGACACTGATCGTGAAATATGTAATGTTGCAAGTGCTAGCGATCAAGAAATGCAGATTAATTGGACTATTGCAAGCTATTTCTCAGCTTAAGTCATGCCATAGACGTTACGTGACGCTGTCACAAGCATATTTTACCTATCTGACAAGGACTAAAACGGAAGATAGCCTGCGGGATCGCGACCTGTAAAAGGCGATTGACCTAGAACGTGATGGCATCATGCAGATCGCCATCACGGATGCCTAAAGAGAGAAAAGAGATCCTCCTGGAGACCGCATCGCAGCGCTCCAGCACATCCAGGCACTCATCAAGGTCAGCAAGATCAGCGCAATCTAACGCATCCAGTGCAAGCGCTACCACCGCAGAGGCCGCATGTGTCAGGGCCCAATATGGTCACAGAGAGGCTGCCGTAAGGGCAGAGAGAGCGCGCGTAGAAGAGGAGGAGCAGAACGCTGCCACCGCCGCTGCGCGTAGAAAGGCCAAACTAGACGTGGACCTAGAAGCTCTAAGAAAAGAAGAGGACGCCGCCACTGCTATAGCCCAAGCTGAAGTTCTAGAAGCAGCCGCGCAACAGGACGGTGGGGAGCAACCATACAGACGAATAATCTCAGAGGATCCAGTCCAATGCACTGAAGACTACGTGAGGAGCCTCTTAAGTGTAAATACCAGCACACCATCTCAACACGACGGGAGTGACACCACAGGCACCGAAGACTTGCTAGGTCCACGTGGAGAAGACGCATTTCCTTCAAGGGTACACGCTACCTGGAATAGCCATAGCCGCAACAGTGATCCACATTCCAGTGTGCACGCGGATGCACTACAACGGGCTCACAATCCAGGTATACCCACACGGGAAAACACAGCCCCTCACACTGATCAGCAGTCATCACACGTCCACCCCAAGGAAGAGGCGACTGCAAGGACCCTCCCGGCAACTATCTCGGAACGCGACCAACACACTGATGCCTCAGGCCTAACAGACATGGGCAAGTACATGATCCGGCGTGACATGGTGCAAACAGGACTTACCAACTTTGATGACCGTCCTGAGAACTACCGAGTATAGAAGTTCACATTCAAAGACGCAATCAAGAGCCAGGGCTTCTCTGCAAGGGAAGAACTAAGCCTACTAACTAAATGGCTGGGGAAAGAATCCATAGAACATGCGAAGAAACTCAGGGCAGTGAACATGAACCACCCCCAAGTAGGGCTTGACCTAGTATGGGAAAGGCTAGAAAAGTGCTACGGTAGCCCCTAAGCAGTCGAAGACGCACTCTTCAAAAGAGTCGATGATTTCCCTAGAATCACAGCCAAGGACTACTCGAAGTTAAGAGAGCTCGGGGATCTGCTGCAGGAGAAGGAGTTTGAAAGAACAGACCAATCCCTGACAGGTCTTAACATCTTAAACTCAGTTTGCGGAGTGAGACCCATCTTGGAGAAGCTACCCTACAACCTCCAAGAAAGATGGACGTCACAAGGCTCCAAATACAAAAGGGAGAAGCAAGTCGCCTTCCCTCTTTTCTCATTCTTATTGAACTTCATCTGTGAAGCGGCAAGGACAAGAAACAATCCCAGTTTCATCTTAGGTGTGCAGACCACATACAGTGAAAGCAACCTGTGGAATGAAAGGCCAGCGGTGAGATACGGTAATGCTAGAACGCCTATCTCGGTCCACAGGACGGACGTGTTCCCGTGATCCAAACAACTCCCGACCAGTCGGTCGCCGGAGACAAGAAACTAAGGGACCCAAACAGGGAATGTCCCATACACAAGAAGCCACACCTACTTAACAGGTGCTTTGGGTTCAGGATGAAGTCCCTAAAGGAACGCAAGAAGTTACTCGGAGAATTCGGAGTTTGCTTCAGGTGCTGCGATTCAACAACTCACCTAGCCAAAGACTGTAAAGAGGCCATCAAGTGTGTAGTGTGCAAAAGTGACAAGCGCATAACATCGCTACATCCAGAGGTGCTGACACTTAACCAATTCAACAACCCATCCTCCATAGCGGAGCATGGCGGGGAGGAAGGAGAAGGAGAGCCAACATCTGTCACGTCTCAGTGCACCGAGGTTTGCGGAGTAGGCTATGACAAAAGGTCCTGCTCCAAATATGCCTTGTCGCGGTACAACCCCAGGGACAACCTGAAAGAGCTAAAATAATGTATGCTATCATCGATGACCAAAGCAACCGGTCATTGGTCAGGTCAGAATTCTTTCACATGTTCAACAAACAAGACAATGCCTTACCCTACACCATCAGAACCTGTGCATGGTTAACTGAGACAACAGGGAGAAGAGAAAATGGCCACATCATACGTTCAGTGGACAACAGAGTGAAGATAGCTCTCCCCACACTCATCGAGTGCAACCACATGGCGGCAAACAGGGATGAGATTCCCACACCAGACATGGCACGCCATCACCCACACCTCAGAGGAATAGCCAACTACATCCCGCCGGTAGAACAAGGCGCCAAGATCTTGCTGCTGCTCAGTAGGGACATCCTGAGGGTGCACAAAGTCCGTAAACAGCGCAGCGGACCCCACAACGCACCATTTGCCCAAAGACTTGACCTAGGATGGGTGATAGTGGGCAACGTGTGCATTGACAAAGGGCACGAACCAGACTATGTTGGCGCCCGCAGAACAGTGATAACATAATGTGGACACACATCCCTCTTCGAACCATGTCTTGGCCATCTCCAAGTGACAGGAAGGCCAAGTGAGGAGAAGAGACAAGGTCATACCCCTGAGATCAGCAAAAACATCTTCACATCAGGGGAATGTGACAATGGCCTAGGATGCTCAGTAGTCCAGACCACTAAGGATGATGAGTCGACTCCACTCAAGGAAGAAAGTAACCTCATGAAGGTGACCGACAAAAGGAACGTCCAAAGGAAAATAAACAATCGGACAGTCCTGCGAGCAATGGCACAGCTAAGACATGTAGTCATTTCCTCTCCACAGAATACCAAGTGGCAAAGCAGCCAACCGCCACAGCTGGCAAAGCCGCAAAAGATTGCGCCCAGCAGGTGAAACTACAGGGGCAAAAAGACTGTCCTCTCACAAGCCTAAAAAGAGACAGTTGTAGAGACATTTCACAAAAGATTTACAAGGACAAAAGAGACTGTTCTTTATCATGTTAAGGGAGAAAACAACCTCCTGAGGGCAGTTAACAAAGAGACACAAAGGCGTATCACCAAAATACGTGGAGACGTTCTCGTGCAAGAGAAACGTACCGATGACTTAGGGTGCACAGCGTTCCAGATGACAAGGGACGATGACAAGCAAGCACCATCGATGTAAGATGGAGAATTCCTGAGGTTAATGGATAAGGAGCTCTTAAAGGATGGATCGGGCAGTTGGGTGACCCCGCTACCATTTCGTCTGCCAAGACGCCTCCCAAACAACAAGGAACATTTCATCTCTAGGCTCACTTCGCTCCACCGCAACCCAGAAAGGGAGCCGGAGACCATGAATCAAATTGTGGCCTTCACGCGGAAGAGATTCCATAGCGACACGTGGAGCCAGCATGAACAGGATACTTTCCGCCAGCCCAAGAACTTGTAGCATCAAGATCAGCTCCTCCACAGCAGGATAATCTCAATAAAGAGATAACATAAATAGTGTGATATTGTATACACAATTTATATATATAGCTGGAGCCAAATGGACACTCACATTAAAATAACTATAAAAAAGCATATGGTTGTTAAAGTAACCAACTTCACCCGGTATAACAGGTATAATGGGAAATCTCCAGGAACACAGGAAAGGACGCAGGGAAAAAAGGGGTAAATCTTTATAATGAAATATAAAAAACACAAACAACAGGGGCCACAGAAGCTATACAGGGAACAACTGCTAACACAACTCCCAATAAGCCCCAGTGATGGCCATACACCAGGGGTTAAGGACAGAGAGGGTAAAGTCTTTATCAAGACGAAATGCGTTGGGACTTATTTCTACCCCTATACTTATAGCAGGAGTTTATTGGGAGCTGTCTGGAGCTCTGTTACCCTCTCTGTCCTTAACCCCTGGTGTATGGCCATCACTGGGGCTTATTGGGAGTTGTGTTAGCAGTTGTTCCCTGTATAGCTTCTGTGGCCCCTGTTGTTTGTGTTTTTTATATTTCATTATAAAGATTTACCCCTTTTTTTCCTGCGTCCTTTCCTGTGTTCCTGGAGATTTCCCATTATACCTGTTATACCTGGTGAAGTTGGTTACTTTAACAACCATATGCTTTTTTATAGTTATTTTAATGTGAGTGTCCATTTGGCTCCAGCTATATATATAAATTGTGTATACAATATCACACTATTTATGTTATCTCTTTATTGAGATTATCCTGCTGTGGAGGAGCTGATCTTGATGCTACAAGTTCTCGGGCTGGCGGAAAGTATCCTGTTCATGCTGTGAATCCGATTGCGAGAGAAGATCTTCAGTTCAAGCTCTGCAGAGATTCCTGACTTGTGTGGTTCACTTAACAACCGAAATGCCTATCTATCCTTGCCGAATGTGAGTTTAATACTTGTTGCCTTGACGGTTATTTGCAATATCACACTATTATGTTTTTCTCCTCTTTTTTTCTATATATTTCCTCATTTGATGAGCCTGTGCGCAATCGGAACTTTACTCCTCTAACGAATACAAGTGGCTCTGAACTAACCCATTTGCGGTCCGGTGTGGCACTCATCAAAGGAATTTTATCATTTGGACTACTACGTATCCTTTTAGTTCACAGTTGTTTTGCGCTTGTTTTTTTCCCCCCTTTTATACTATTACACGTGGAGCCAGCGCCTTCACTGAAGGAAGGTAAAACATGGCAGCACCTCCCATTATCTGGTGTCCACCACCATCAGAATCCCGGTCAGATCTGGGTAATGTTCAGCTCCAAAGCTCAGCACCAGGAAGCCTTTCCAAATTACGCCATACTCACTGGACCAGACTTGTCAGACAGTCTTCCAGGAGTGTTGATCCGCTTCCTCAAGGAGCCAAAAGCCATCAACTTCTGCCAAACACCAGGTGATAGAGTGACAGAATACTACGACTGGTACATCCACAAGGTGATGCCCTCTGTAGAGAAAGCTACAGAGACAAAGGGACTCTTCTCCCATAAGTTTAGAAGAACACAGTGCCAGAGACTTTCACAGAGAGACATTGTGGTGCACGCAGCTAACCTAGACCGGTGCATCCACCCAACATCCTTGGCAAAAAGACTTTGCCAAAGGACTTTGAAGCCAGTGATACCGGCCGGTATAACCTCGTTATGTGGACATGAACTTTGCATTATTATGTTATGTTTTGTTTGCATTGCACATATGTTACACATATTTTTTCATATAGTGGTATTTCCAGATACCAGACGGGGAGTGTCCTGGAACAGGAATTTACATTCCTGCCCCCTTTGTTCACCCCCCTCCTTTGCAGCTTCTGCCTGTCAGTTCCTTATTTTCAGCTGTATGTATCTTGCTCTAAACACACACACAGTGCCTGTGTGATTTATTACAATGTTGCCATTCCTGCCTCTGTGCATGAAGTCAGTGAGTTGCTATAGCAACCTCTGAGATCTTTCTCAGAATGGGCTATTCTGCCCTCCCCCCTGTCTTGATGACAGTCTGTCCCTAGACTATTCCTGTTAGCCAGATTCCCCCACACTTCCTTTTCATCCCTGACTTTGGCTGAGTGAGTACTCTTCTATTATACACTCCTCGTGGCAAGGCCATCTCCTTTTTACCTGCCCTTAACTACAAAGCACCTATAGAGAAGCACTCTCTCATCACAACATACCTTCCACAAGTGCCTGAATATACTGCTCCTTTTCTAATAAAGTGAAGAAAACATAGCAGGACTTGGTGTGCTTTGGAAAGGGGTCTGAGTTAAAGCTAATTGGATCTATTCACACATCACACGTGACCCTGGCTTCAGAATAATCCGGCTGCTTATCATCTCGACGCCGCTGGACCCCGGCCCTTCCCAGGGATGGGCCTCCCTCATTGTCTGATGCCGGCATATGCTGAACTCAGAGAGAGGCCCAGTGTGCGCTGGCATCAGAGGCTTGGCATGAGACAGTGAGAGAGGCCTGCAGCTGGGAAGAGCCGTGCAAAGATGTTGGGCCCGATCTCTGGTCGGGCCCACCTAACCGCAACCCTGCAACCACCCACAGAAGGCGACCCTGAGTATGGGTCATTTAGTTCAATCCTTTGGCCAAATTCTTTTTAGCCTACAACCACTTCACAGTAAATCCATTTCAGTAGGTCCTACACTACCAACATTATAATGTCTTATGTATTTCTTCCAACATATTGGATGCAGCATTGGGCCTTTTCTATGTTCTAAACATTAGGTCACTATCCCAGCCGCCCTCCAATTGACCCAAATATATATATATATATATATATATATATATATATATTATAGTAGTAGGTTTAGTTTCGAGCTTGTTAAGACTGTGTATGTCTAAATGTAAAGCTGTCATTTAAATTTGAGTACCTCTTTAAATATGCTGCCCAATACACCCAAACAGGACTAGGAAAGATTGATAGTTTATGAGAAACTTAGGCTGGGTCCATAGAGGGGGAAGCCGCGCCCCTCCGCGCTGACGCTGAGGCTCGCCTGCTCGGTCAGGAGCGATTCCATGGACTGGCAGACGAGGCAGTGTGCACAATCGAGAGGCGGGGCAGTGATGTCGCTGGGCCAATAGCACGCGAAGCGCTGACGTCACAGCATCGACGTCATGACGGTGCTTCGCACTGATTGGGTATTTTAAGACAACAGCGTGCTGAGAAACCGTTTCTGCTGTCGGCTGAAAATCCCTGCACCTCAGCACACCTGCGGACGCTCGCGGGAGCCCCATCTCAAGACATCCTCATTTAGGATGACGGAGCTCATCGTGGAGCTTCCGCACGGCTCTGCACGGCTTCCCCCTCTATGGACCCAGCCTTAGAAGGAAACCTATGAAATAATTAGAAAAAGTGTTAAGCAAACTGTAGACAGACGTTCACAGAGGTACACAATTGGAGACTTTATAAGGTAAAATTATAACGAGGCTTTATTGTGCCTTTTCCTTAACATCAGGAAACCATCCAAACAATGGGGAAACACAGCTTCTATTCACTTGGGAGTGGTTCTAGTGAAATAATATGCAATTCACAACTCCCTTAGTTAAGCATGTATCCCAGCCCCAAACACATAGCATGAAATGAACAGATATAAAAAGTCTTGTAATAAAAGTCTTATCTGTTCCTTGTAGTTTGGAGGGAAAATCTTCTCTGTCCCTGGTTGCTACCTTTTCTTCGGGGTTTGTCAGCATTCAGGTTTAGAAGTTTCCCCTGTGTCTTGGAAGCAGCTCTGCTGTGTCTTCTGGCAGAGCTCAAGAAATGATCAGCTCCAGAGATCTGTGTTCTCTTTGGCAGTCTCTCCTGGGAGACTCAAGAACCTCTGCTCTGTCTCCAAAGTTCAGCTCACACGTGAGCTAAGGAGTCTCTTCCTGTCTCAACAGACAGGCTTTTGTAAGCAATCTAAATCAGGCAGTTGGTGTTTATTAATTGACTAACAGCAGTTAACCACCACACTGCTAGATTTAAGGCACATTACTTGAACAGGGATTACTCCCCTGTTATATACCTCCCCTGTTTGTGGGAAGCTCGGGCTTGCCACGGCCAAAGCCCATCCTCCCACTCTCATTCTAGATATCTCTGTGTCTTGAATGAGAGTGGATGGAGGAAGAGAACCCTCAGTCCTGCTGGGATTGGAGCCCTTTCTCCAGTTTATTCGTGTCTCCTCCTGAAGGTGCTTCAGATCAGCACCTCTCAGTCGCTCGAGGAGGACTTTTTCCAAGTATAGTCTTTTTTCTACGTGCGCGGTCATGAGATTTCCCTCGCGTCAGGTGCTCATCTTATTGTAGGCATACTGTATGGCAGCAGTTGCAGAGCGTTTAAAAACAGCCCTTTGAGTTTTCCGCTCTTGAAGCTGTCTCTCTGCCCTTTTCCCACTCAATGGGGTTGCTAGTTCAGCCCCTTTTAGAATAAGTTGCAATTCCACACCCACTTCCAGAGAATGTCCCATCTTTTCAGCTTAATCAGCTAAGGATTCTTCTGGTTTTAATTCAGCACGTGTACCTTCTTTTGTTGCCTGCTGGGTGGCTGAAGGTTTTGCTAGTGCTTGTTTAGGTGTTTCAAATTTTGCAACCTTGTCTTTCAGATGAGCGGTATTCCCAGGTCTCATTGTAACCTTGTCTTCATGGGTTTTTGAGGCTGTGGGATACTGACGCTTAGTCAGGGTCAATACTTGTCCTTGTAGGACTGTAATCTCATCCGTGAGAGATCCCTGTTTTCTGAGTGCATCTTGCAAGTCTCTTCTCAGGGAATTTATCTGCATGCTTTGCTTTCTCTGAGCTTGCTTCCACATTTTTATTGCATTGTGATGCACTATGAACTTCTTTGCTTGGGCCACAGTTACTTGTTTCAGTTTCTGGACCTTCTCTAGGTTGAGGGTCTGAAGCTCCTTCTGGGAGACTTGGAGATTTGTATTAAGATTGACAATCATTTCTTTAGAAATGTCCAGCTCCTCAGTGAGACTGTGTAGTTCCTTTCTGGAAACTTCCAGGTCTGTGCGGCAGCTGTTGGTCTCATGATGTGAGGCATTCAGCTCTATGTGAAGAGTGTGAACCTCTTGCTTGAAGACTGTCATCTGCTTCAGTGCCTCCTCATACTTCCGCTTTAGCGTAGCCACCATTTTATCAGATTGGCTCTGCTTTTCATCCATGGCGGAAATAGTAGCATTTGCAGTATCTAGCTCAGTCTTGAGATCGTCCAATTCTGTCCCAGATTCAGAGTACATTGCATGCACCGTCATCTGTAACTGAGCATTATCTGCTCTCTCAAGTTTCAATTGTTCTCAAAGTAGATCACAGTCACGCCTGGCAATTTTCAGGGCGTCTTCAGGGCTGGTCAAGTGATCGTCACTCACTGGTTCTGGCTTCGCTTCCCTGGGATGACTGGTTGAGAGTTCCTCACTGTTGGCACCGGACAGACACTTCTTTGGGGTACACGATTTCTGACTTGGGCCCTCTGGATATTCGGTTATCCGCGGGACGAATTCTCCATTTTCTCTAAGCTGCAGGGCAACTTGGTCTCCCTTTTCCTCCACAGGATCTGCGGACGTGTCTGTTCCTTCCACGGTAAGTGAAGAACCGCTTTTCTTTTTCTTTTTCCGCCTTTTTGTTTTGGATGACTCCGTCCCATCAGGAATACTGGGGTCTCCTTTATTTGAAATTTTAGCAGCGTCACTGGATCCACCCGGCTTTTCTTGCAACTGTAATAGCTGACGGAAATATTCGGTGATCCACTGCTTCAGCTCTGTCTCCTGCTGATCATATTCGTCATCAAAGGGAGCGGTCTTTTCTGTTTGTGCCGAGTTCAGGCACCCCCACCATTCTTGGGGTGTTTTGTGGGTGTGACTCGGTTCGGGTTCCCCGTAAGAGATGTCTTCCTCTTTATTGGACTGGATGATCCACTCTTCCGTGGGGTAGGGTTCATTACAGGAAAGCTGCATCTTGTCCTCCATTTTTAGGCTATCAGGTGTAATTTTCTTCCTGACCTCAGGAGGCGCTATTGCAGCGGTTGCCACTGTATTTGCTAGAACTCCCAATTGTGGTAGTCCTACAGGTGGGCATATTTTGCTTGTAGTGGTCGTAGCTCTCACAGGCATCTCTGTAGACTTTTCTTTCTTGGGTAATTTTTTTTACAATATCAGCAGTGCTGTGCATGCATTTTCTCTTATCAGGTATACAAGATGTGCAGTTGCTAGGTAAAAACGTCTATTTGCTTTACACCATTTACTTGCTAGGTATAATCTGTCATTAGGTGTGCTGAATGTGTGGTTGCTAGGTAAAAACTTCTGTTTGCTTTACACCATTTACTTGCTAGGTACAAATCCTCCACTTCAGCAACAGAATTTGGTTTTCTGCTGAGTTCAGTAATTTTCAGTCTCATCTTTGGGTATTATGTCATTCACACTTCACACTTTGGGTGTCTGTTTTGCTCCCAAGATATATATAGGCAGACTTTTTTACTTGCAGGAAAAAAAACATTCTTTGCAGTGGACTATTTCTTTCATTCCCGGCAGGGTGACTCAAAACTCAGCAATTGGCTTTGAAATACCTTTTACACAGTTCAGCAATCCCTTTTTCCCCTCTAGGGCAATTTTACTCTCAGCATTTGTTTGCTAAAAATTCCCCTGCTTCAGCACAGTCTTGTATCAATTTTCACACTTTTCTGCATATACTCCATTCACAGCTGGTAGCCCTATGCGGTGTGGCAACCTTTATTTGCAAAATCAGTACCGGTCGTGGGTCACCATCTGTATTCACTGCATCAGCGAAACTTTTGAAAACAACAAACACCTATCCCTTTTTAAGGGCTGACTCACTTCTTGAACCCTGACTATGGCTGGAAGGCAAAATCCCTATTTCAATGACCATATTACACTTTGTGATAGGCAAATAAGGTTTAGCTGCTTCAGCAGTCTCTCTCCTCTTGGGATTGGGGTTTCAGTGAAGTGGCGTGTATCACTTTAATTCTGGTCTCTGCTGCCTGAGAGTTTTTTTTTTTTTAAGTTGCTCAGACTGTTTATAGGCAAAAAGCATTAAAAAAAATTCACAGAAAAAATCTCCGGTCCTTTCTAACTTCAAAGACGACCTCTCATCCCACTTCTAACACCATATGTAGACGGACGTTCACAGAGGTACACAATTGGAGACTTTATAAGGTGAAATTATAACAAGGCTTTATTGTGCCTTTTCCTTAACATCAGGAAACCATCCAAACAAAGGGGAAACACAGCTTCTATTCACTTGGGAGTGGTTCTAGTGAAATAATATGCAATTCACAACTCCCTTAGTTAAGCATGTCTCCCAGCCCCAAACACATAGCATGAAATGAACAGATATAAAAAGTCTTGTAATAAAAGTCTTATCTGTTCCTTGTAGTTTGGAGGGAAAATCTTCTCTGTCCCTGGTTGCTACCTTTTCTTCAGGGTTTATCAGCATTCAGGTTTAGAAGTTTCCCCTGTGTCTTGGAAGCAGCTCTGCTGTGTCTTCTGGCAGAGCTCAAGACATGGTCAGCTCCAGAGATCTGTGTTCTCTTGGTCAGTCTCTCCTGGGAGACTCAAGAACCTCTGCTCTGTCTCCAAAGTTCAGCTCACACGTGAGCTAAGGAGTAACTTCCTGTCTCAACAGACAGGCTTTTGTAACCAATCTAAATCAGGCAGGTGGTGTTTATTAATTGACTACCAGCAGTTAACCACCACACTGTAAGATTAAAGGCACATTACTTGAACAGGGATTACTCCCCTGTTACACAAACATTTAAAAAAATGCTACTATTTGGTTTATAATTAACACTGCATATCAAAATCAATGGGTGTTTTATTGATGAAAGGTGTAGTTTAAATGTATTTTCTATATGGGGGGTGTTATTGTTGTTGATTCAGCAATCCCTCCCTATTAGCAGAAAAGGAAATTTCTAGACAGGGCCTTAAAAAAAAGTGGTATTACTGTTTGTAATTTAACCAAATTCTAAATCTGGGAATATTGGTATGAAGATCATGACCTAATTTCAGAATGGTATATGCAATTTATATACAGTAGGACTGTAAGTTTGTGAAAAAAGTAGCAACACCGTTTTCTTTTTGGATTTCTTTTTCTGCAATCATTAGTCAAACAGATAAACATAAGCTGCTAGTAAACATCCATTCATCAGCATACCCGGAAGAAAAAATATATACACATTTTGTACAAACAAGTACGATCCCAACCTTGGGATCGCTTGGTGTAGTAATAATGTTTTTTTCTTGTATACGCTGACAATGTTTGCAGCGCTGTACAGATGCTGCAGCCATTATTTTAACAAATCATGCGGTGTATACCTCGGAATATCCATGTCATGGCGCGGGATTTCTTCCAAGCGCACCGCCTTAAGATGCGAGAGCATAAAATGGCATTTTAGTGTTCTGTCTTTTAAACACCTGAAATTCACACAGTAGCACAGTACTGTACACATTACAATGCATTAATTTCATTGCATTTAATTGCACACAATTCATGAAATTCAAACAAAGCAACCGCTATAAACATGTGTGCCAGGGGCGATTGGCCGCGTTCATGCCGCGTGGAATACAGCAGTGCACACGAAACAAGCGCTGTGATTTGTTAAAATAATGGCTGCTGCATCTGTACATAGAATTTTTGCAGACAAAGAGCTTATCATCTATTTTTGGTGCCTCAGGCACAAGGAGGTTAAGTGACTTGACCAATATTACAAGGAGCTAACACCGGAATTTGAACCAGGCTCCCCTGCAGCAAACTCAGTATTGATTATTTTCCGTGTCTTTACTCACTGAGCTGCTCCTTCAGCCCATCAGCGATCATGTGATCGCAGGCAGGCCCTCCATGATGTCTAATGGAAGTGGATGCGATCTCCCCCTTGAAAAGGAGCGTTTATAGGATAACATACCCTGTGTATAACAGGGTATGTATTTTCTGTCTGTCTTTCCCCCGTTATCCTTGTTATGTAAGTCCTGCTAGCTGCAGGCAGTATCATGTTAAATCTATGGGCTCTTGCCCCCCCCCATGCCCCTCTTATGAGTAATAGAAGTAAGGTGGTGACTCATGGCCTATGTAAGCCTATCAGGGATAGGAATAGAACATGAGCCCACCACTTCTTGATCCTCCTAGGAGGGTGTGACCAAGATAGTGCAGTCCTGTTTCTGCTCTGGAAGAGAGAGGAAGCAGAGAACTGTCAGTCTCTCCCATGGCGGGATGAGCGTTCTCGCCTTTAGTCTTTGGACTGAGGGAACATCAGTTTCAGCCACAGATTCCCTGTAAGACCAGGGGCCATCACCATCCAGAGATCTGGGACCTCTGAGACTCTGCATTGATCTGCAGTGGATTCTTGCCATACAATAAAGACCCTTTTTATGACACTCCTGTCTAAGTATCAGTCCTTGGGCAGGAGGGAGAAGTAGGCAATAGTGGGGGCTGACTTCTGGACACCCTGGAACCCACTATGGCCAGAGGCACTGAACACCAAGAGAATGAACCTTTTGCAGATCAGACTCTGCTCTCCTGACCTTAACAGGTATTGCACACACACTAGGTAGCATATCTCCCAAGGAAGGGGGGGGAATAGTGCTACATGTGTGTTACAGGACCCCTAGAGCAGCAGTGCTCAACTCCAGTCCTCAACAAGATCTCCCCCCCCCCCCCCCCAACAGGTCAGGTTTCCAGGATATCCCAGTTTCATCACAGGTGGCTCATTCAGTGGCTCAGTGGAAGACCATCACCTGTGCTGAAGCTGGGATATCCTGGAAACCAGACCTGTTGGTGGATCTTGAGGACTGGAGTTGAGCACCCCTGCCATAGAGGGCCAGCTCTTGTGACATTCATGTTACCTCATGGTGCACTCAAAGGGTTAAGGTTAACTGACTTTTTCTACTGATGACAATGGGACTGCCCCTTTAAAGTACCAGTCTTTCAGTACAATTCATGGGAGTAACAATGTGTTTGGCATCAGTGCATAAAAAATGGACAACATCCTACCAGTATAAACACAGCCACTGACAGCAGGGCAGCACACTCTCTCTCCTCTGAACAAATTGCCTAGGATGCAAGTTATGGCTGGAGTCCAGGGCCTGTGCTAACCTCTCGGCGTACGAACCCCTGAGTACACAGATAATGTTTGCTGGATAGCTGACCTCTCAGCGGCAGAGTCACCGAAACACATATTTGCTATATTATGTTGTATTTCTGTGTTAAATGTCCCATTGTGCTTCAGTTTTATGAGTATACGGGTTCCCAGAAAGTAGTGGTCCCATGCTTGATTTGAAATATTGTTGAGTTATTAAACACTGAGGTAAAAGGTTGGCTGAATGTAAAGAATACTTATGCTGTATAAAAATATGCTCTATAAAGAGAGTGCGTTTTTTTAAATTAAATCCTCTTTTCTTTCAAAAGAAAGTGGATCTGTAGGTTGGCAAATATGAAGGTAGTAGTCCTGTAAGTTTGTAAAGAAACACTTAGAATTACCCACTATATACGCTGAAGCAGCTGTCCGAGCTTCAATGGGAGCATTTGGCTCATAGCCAGACGTACTCAGCACTCCACTATAACATCACTGGTAAAAATACAACAAATGCACTCCGTGGGAAAGGCAAAAATAGTGTATATCAATAATTGGTGCATTATGCCCTTACAATAACAGGCAGAAAATAGAGTAATCCCCAGAGCTCTCTTTGCCGCCCTTTTTGGATCCTGGTTTTTAGTTCAACTGAACCCTTATTTGCTGCATTATTTTGTCATTTTGTATTTATGTGTTTCTCTTGATTGCAGCAGATGACGCCTTTTCCACTTTTTGCCATCAACACTTCACCCCTGGAATAAAGCTTGGTGGGTACAGGCCTGCAGCTTTAATTGTAACAAATGACAATGGATATTATTTCTCTTGCAGGTTGCTCTCCAATCTCAATTCTGCGACAGCACCAAGATAAAGGAGTATGAGCCATCGAATGTTCGCTACATGGCACAGCTAGACGAGGAAGATTCAGAGTCTTGCGATGACACCACAGTATTATTTTCATTTTCATCCATGACATTAAGGGACAAAGGACCCTGACCAGTCTATGTGAGCAAAGCCTAAAGGTTACAAGAAAGCACAAATCCCCATAGGAGAGAGACTGCATGGAAGAAGACGGGGGAGGGAAGGGAAAAGACAACCTTGGAATACCTGATTAAGGAGCTATCATTCTTCATTATTAATACCCAGTTGTTAATATTTAATGCCGTAGCACTGAGGCTTCTCACTGCATGAGACATGCGGGGGTCATACCAGCTGGAAATCTCAGGACCGGAAACTTGCTGGTCTGACAAATCATACCTTAAAATGCTGAGAGGTATGTGTATGAGATGCTGTTATCTAAATATAGCATAAGTATGTGCAGAAAAGGGGGAAACACTGCTGTCTATTAAAATACAAAAACAAATGGTGAGAAATGTATAGAAAACACTTGGGAGCCTATGTACTAAGTAAGGGGCATATGTGTCCACGCAAAAGTGGAGCAATCCTGGGGCAATTGTACCATATGTATCAAAAAATCCTAATAATTTCAATGGGTATTTATTATTTGCTACTTTTCATAATTTTCCCCAGAATTGCACAAATTTGGCCTTGCAACATATGTCCTTAATATGTGCGCACTGATATCTTTGCGTTAAAAAAAATAGCATTTTCTAGGGGAGGAGGGGTGGGGGGTGCACATAAATATTATTTTTGAGTATGTAGCACTAACATCTGAACGCATACAGTAGTTCAAATAAACTCATGATGTTGGAGCCCCCCCCCCCCATTCCAGTGACACTTTACCCGCAACGAAATATACATTATTAATAAATAAACTCAAACAAGGTCTGGAGTTACAAGGCCGCGACTTTTATTAAATACATAAATGTAACTCGATAAGTGCCCAACCCCTGCTAGAATGTGCTCAACGACTGGGTGAAGGCCAATTGTACTCTAACCATCGCCAGCAACACCCTCCAAGCCGGCACCGCCAGTCCATTTAGCGAGAATGAGCCCCATGGCTCATGCTTAAATGACCCCTGCCCGCTCGCCACTCACAGCCACCACCAAGCTTTACTGACCATTGAGTTTCATCTGGCAAGGATAAAGTGCACTCCCCTAACCTGCCACCCCCCCGCCTGCCGCTGCAACAAAGGCCTTTATACACCTCAAAATGTACCTGAAAACATAATCAGGGACTTTATCTCTTCTTCCCACAGAATTTCTTTTCTGCCTCTTTTTTAAATAGTAGGTGCGTCATCGGAATTAATGTTTTTTTTTTTATAAATAAAAAATGACCCTAGAGGGGACGAGTCAGAGGTGGAGGTTGGACGTGGTCTGCGGCACACATATGTAAATGATATGTTATGTTAAACTACTACCGTGCACCATACACGTGCAGAAATTGTCCAACAGGCTTTTCTTAGCTTAAAAAAAACAAATGGAAGACACAAACAATTATTAACCATAAATATTCAAAAGTAGGAATATGATGCACACCGTACAAAAAAATAAGAAATTGTGCGCAGTGGAAGAACATAAATCATGACATGAAGAAACATACAAACCGGCGCCTTTGAGACAATGTCCAAATAAATGTCCAAATAGACTGATGTATTTGGCAGCGTTGAATCCATGTAGGGAGATGGATCTTATAGATCTAAAACCAGCTTGGAACTTCCGTGGATGGTATCACGTAACAACATGTAAAATCAAACACAAAAAATAATCATAATTTATACTGCTACAATGACAGACCACATAAAGACACACATAAAACTAGAACAACACTTAACATACACCACACAAACAAACACAGGCTAATGAGAACAATTAAACTGATTTGATAAAATATAGTATCAATAAATAAAAAGAAGAAAACTTCTTGTAGGTGATCTGGTGGTAAAACCAGAATCCTAATTACAGCACAGCAATGATAATAAGCGTGGTAGTCCAACAATAGCAAAACATCTCCTGCTCTTTCCTCCGTTGCCGGGAAGGGGGAGTTCTGCAGCACTTCCCACTGACCAGTACATGGTCAAGGACGGTTGTTCGTTTTGTAGTTGGAGGTGTACCCACGCCTGAAACGCTGTGCATGTGTATCTCCAAAGTCGCCACGACCTCTGACCCAACGCATTTGACCCGTCACTTCCTCAGCGATATAACATAGTGTATTAAGAGTAAACTCTTATACTCATTCAGTGGCTATCATAGACTCATGTGAGCCAAACAGAGATCAGTTCGATTGCTCATTAGCATATTTAAACAACTGTTAAAAATGGGACATAACACCTCAAACATAGAACATAACATATAGCAGTGTAACACTGGTGAAATATGTATACACAACCCATATAGTAGACTAGAGTAAAGAATATACATAACTAATACTGCTGCGGCCCCGTTTATTCTAACACATCGCCGCTTTTTCCCTGGCTTTTTCCTGGAATGCGACGCACTTCACCGGGAGCATGCCGCATTCATTTTGCGTAATCAGCCCCGGGTCATGCGCGGTTGACGCACGGTTGATGCGTATATTGAGAATGGTTCGGATTTAATAGGTTGCAATTCTTCGCGTGTCCGCCAGATGGCAGATATTCATGAATTGTAATGCACATGTGCTTCAGTAATGTGTCGACTTGCAGGTGTTTCATTTAAAAAAGATACCACAGTGTGCTGTTGTAAATTGGCCTTGAGACTGAAGGAAGAGGTTGCAATAATGTATCAATTTATCAAAAAACTGACCATTACAGTAAAACATTTCTTTTTGTTTTTCCTCAGAAAAGAAAACTGCTAATGGAGGGATTTCGATGGATAATATCGCTTTGTGTAACAATGCCTGCACATTGCTGAATCGGATTTAAAAACCCACGTACCGGAGTCTACAGTTTAGTGGGCATTATTATTGAATAGGATAGAATACTGTACCTGAAACAGTACAGTATGCTGATGTTTTCCGGCCGTACAGTATACAATACTTTTTTGTATACTGTGTAATAAACCCGAAAAAATAAAAATATGCATTTATTCTACATGTATTACAGTACTGTACATACAGTATGTGTCTTCTATACAGTGCCAGTACATACAGTACAGTACAGTATGTGTCTTCTATTTTTTTAATACTCTTGTACTGAGCATGCCTACAGTATACAGTACAGTATGCCTGGACAGTACTGTACATTCTAGAAACACTGTATTTTGTTACAGTAGCTAAGGAGCCAATGGAACAATGTAAAACAAATCAACATGTTCTTTTATTGGTGGAGTAAGTACAAAAACATTTATTTACAAATACTGTACAATGTAGAAACATTTTAAGTGCACAGCAATTAAAAACATCAACAGGTGTATGGTTCTTTATTCATAAAATATACAAAACGCAACATCTCATTTATTAAAGAACGGCAAGTCAAAACATATACAGTGGGATGGTGTGCAAAACAGTCTGCACCAGTACAGTCCTTGAGGGCAGCAAACAGGCCCGGTTTTAAGGGTAACCTTTGAAAACCGTTTGCGACCCTCAGGGACTGGAATTGTGCAGGTCCTGTGTGTGTGTACAGCAAGTTAAAACATTTCTGTATACATACAAGTTAAAAAACACACAACAACATCTCCTTTATTTAAGTACAGCAGGTCAAAACATGTACAATACAGTTCCGCACAACAGTATGGTCTTACCTGTGATTAAAAAATCTTTATTCATAAAATACAGTATACAAAACGCAACATCTCCTTTATTAAAGAAACATATACAGTACAGTGGGATGGTGTGCAAAACAGTCAGTCTGGCCTGCACCACTACAGTCCTCGAGGGCAGCAAACAGGCCCAGTTTTCATGACAACTTTGAAAAACGGGTCTGTTTGCGGCCCTCCGGGACTGGAATTGTGCAGGTCCTGTGTGTGTGTACAGCAAGTTAAAACATTTCTGTATAAATACAAGTTAAAACACACAACAACATCTCCTTTATTTAAGTACAGCAGGTTAAAACATGTACAGTACAGTTCAGCACAACAGTATGGTCTTACAGTACCCGTGATTAAACCAGAAAGTCCACCAGATTGTCTGTCCATGGCCGATTCCTTGCATGGCGCAAAATGCCATTAATGCAGTCTCAAACGCCTTTCATTACAAGATCTGTAATTGTATAAAAGCGCCGCAATTCCCCCAGAATGGTCTTTCTTAAATTGGCAGGAAGCGCCTTTTTTACGCGATTTCCTTTGTAGTTTACTCTGAAGGCCCAGTCGCAGTACAACGAGTAGGGCACATGGTGCTTAAAAAGTAACAAGGCATACTTGTGGGGTGCACCAGCACTCATCACCCTATTCTTCTCCCTGAGCGCCGGTGGCAGATCGCACAGGCTGATGTCGGGCACCGTATCGATGCGAGCGATTGTAGGTCTTCTGCGAGCGGGTGTGCTTGAGGCGACGGGCGAGGGTAGGTTGTCTGGGAGGAAGCTTTCCTCCTGTCTTGGTCGCTGTGTTGTCTCCTGGCGTGGTCTTGTCGGGGTTGTCATGTCCTCCTCAACGGCATACATGTACACTACATCTTCTGGTTGAGGGGGTGCGCTTTGTGATGGAAAGGGGGTCGATGCTCCCATTCATCACATCCATGTCACCCTCCTGCTCCGGCGTCGGGGAAACAGGGGCATGAACACTGAGCAAATGATGTATACACGCTATGTCAGCCTCTATCTTCTCCATCTGTCGATCCATCCGTTGATCCATATGTTGCATCCGTTGATCCATATCTAGCATCCGTTGATCCATATGTAGCATCCGTTGCTCCACATTTAACATGGTCTCCAGAAGCAAATCTATCTTTGCTAGCACAATAGAGTTCCCGGGGATATCCACACTTATCCCATTCAGCATCCGGTCTAACGAGCTGCTTCTTGTGCATGGCGTGTGGACATCGGGGTGGATGGGGGCAACGGAGGATGAGATGGGGGTTCCATGGAGAGATGCGGTAGTGTCGTCGAAGAAGGGTGGAGGAGGTGACCTGTGGATATCCAGTTGAGGAGAAGCGGCAGCGTCGTCGAAGAGGGATGGAGAAAGTGACCTTTGGATTTCCGGGCGAGAAGCAGAGTCATCTAAGAGCAAAGGAGAAAGGGACCCGTGGATTTCAGAGGCACCAGCGGCAGCGTCGTCGGATAGAACTGGAGAAAATGGCCTGTGGATTTCCGGGAGGGCGGCGGCAGCGTCGAGGATGAGGGGTAGAGAAGACGGGCTGAAGATTTCCGGGACAGCAGCGGCAGAGTCGTCGAAGCGTATGGGAGGAAGTGGTCTGCGGTTTCGATGGGTTGGCTCCCATTCGTTTTGCCTCGAGAGAACATCACCGTATTTCTTCTTGACATAATAACGCTGACGTCTATGAAAACCCTTAGCCTTTTGGGTCAGCAGAAGGTTTTCTTTATTGGCCTTAGCCTGTCGCTTTGGCCTTGGCGTGGAAACGGCAACCGCCTTTCGCTTTTTCTGCATGACAGGCACGGCAGAGGCGAGTGTGTTCCTGCGTCCTTGGAATCGGGGTTGATCCATGGAAACAGATGGCATAATGCAGTATCTGGACAAGGGCAAGCTCATATAAAGATCATCGAGTGGTGAGCTATGCAAAGTGTGTAACCTTTTATGCATGGCGGCGAGGTACAGGTGTTGAAAGTGGGCGTACTCTAATGTGAGTCATTACCGTATAAATACACCATCCATTTTGTGGATTCTCTGCACATTGAATACACATCGACTAAACATCGAATATACATTCTTGTGTTTGTATTTCTTTCTACTCGCAGCAATGCCTGTTAAAAAGATTTCCAAGGATCTCAGCATGTGAATTAAGGAGTACACGAGCGGACACCGAATTGCTGCTATCCAACGCTGGTTAATTACTTCTGGCCTCGTTGTGCCAGCAACCACCGTAAGCTATCATGCACACGGAAAAACCAGAGAACGCAAAAGGACAGCAAGGGTAACTAACGCGTAAGTATATTTATACAACTTAAAAAAAAAATTTATATCAAATGTACTGTAGATCTACAGTACTGTATCTAATATTTTAGTTATTTCTGTAGATTTATATTACAACAGTATATATATTTTGTATATTTATATTACAACAGTATACTGTATATATTTTGTATATTTAGATTTATTTTATAACAGTATATATTTTGTATATTTATATTTTTATTACAACAATATATATATTTTGTATACTTTATTTGTATTTATATTAAAACAGTATATATATTTTGTATATTTATATTTATATAACAACATAAATATTTTGTATACTGTATTTATATTTATATTACAACAGTATATACAGCTAAACCCCGTTATAACGCACCTCGCTATACCGCGAATCGGTTATAACGCGGTCTGAGCATGGCTCCCGAATTGAAAGCCTCCATTTTGCCGGCTTACCTGCATCTCAAATTTTCCATTTTGCCGCCTTACACTCTCCTCTTACAGCTGTCCTGTCCACGTGCTCATCTCTCTCCTCTTCCTGCTGTCCACATGCTCATCATCTCTCTGCCCGTATCTCTCTTCTCTGCCCGTCGTGTGCCATCGGGGTTTTTGTTTTTTTCAAACATTCAATTCAATGCTTTATTGACTACCAGACACAGACACAAATAAACATAAATACATTTTGTACAAAACACATGCAGGGATTGAACTCTGGACCTTCTGATACCAATGCCTTGCCTCTTACCTCTACACCATAGGCTTGGTATGACAAGACAGAACCTATAAATATATTTATCCTCTACAACACAAGGTACATGTCAATGTGAAATCTTAAGTCTATTTCTAGCCGTCTACGACATCACACAGTTCTGTGGTCTAGTGGAAGAACTCTTACCAACATATGCAAGGGTCCTGGGTTCAATTCCTGTATGAAATGGTATAATTAACTTTTTTAATAAATTATTATTTTAATTATGTTGTATAATTTATAAATATATAATTCTTTATTATTCTTTATTAAATAATAATTATTCATTAATCAATAATGATGTATTAATAATAATTCATTATTAATCATTCTTTATGATTAATTATGTATTATTAATAAGTATGATTATTAATTATTATTAACAGTTAATTAACTAATTAATAATTATTACTAAATACTTAATAATAATTATTAATACTTACTTATTAATGAAACGTATTAATACTTACTAATTATTAATAATAATTAGTAAGTATTAATAATTGTTATTAATAATTAAGTATTAATAATTACTTAATAATTATTAGCACCCAATTAGTAATAATAATTATTAATACTTAATTATTAACAACAATTATTAATACTTACTAATTATTAATAGTTATTAAGTATTAATAAGTTTTATTAATAATTAAGTATTAATAATTATTATTACTAATTGGGTATTAATAATTATTAGGTATTAGTAATACTTATTAATTAGTCAAAATTATTAATTGTTAATGATAATTTATAATCATACTTATTAATCATAATATAATTAATAATAATAGTATTATTAATTAATCATTATTAAAAAAATAATTATTAATAATACTTAATACATAATTATTAATTAATTATTAATTAGTTAATTAACTGCTCATAATAATTAATCATCATACTTATTAATAATACATAATTAATCATAAAGAATGATTAATAATGAATTATTATTAATACATCATTATTGATTAATGAATAATTATTACTTAATAAAGAATAATAAAGAATTATATATTTATAAATTATACAACATAATTAAAATAATAATTTATTTAAAAAGTTAATTATACCATTTCATACAGGAATTGAACCCAGGACCCTTGCATATGTTGGTAAGAGTTCTTCCACTAGACCACAGAACTGTGTGATGTCATAGACAGCTAGAAATAGACTTAAGATTTCACATTGACATGTACCTTGTGTTGTAGAGGATAAATATATTTATAGGTTCTGTCTTGTCACACCAAGCCTATGGTGTAGAGGTAAGAAGCAAGGCATTGGTATCAGAAGGTCCCGAGTTCAATCCCTGCATGTGTTTTGTACAAAATGTATTAATGTTTAATTGTGTTTGTGTCTGTGTCTGGTAGTCAATAAAGCATTGAATTGAATGTTTGAAAAAAACAATGGCATACAACGGCAAGAGAGCAGAGAGATGAGCAGAGCAGAGAGATATGAGCACGTGGACAGCAGGAAGAGGAGAGCACTGGTAAGGCGGCAAAATGGAGGAGATTTAAATCTGTAATGAGGAAGCTCCAGAGCTGATGCCGGTGAAATTTTAACGCGACCCCGGTTGTAACGCGGTCTTTGGGTTGTGGACCCCAAGGACCGCGTTATAACGGGGTTTAGCTGTATATATATATTTTGTATATTTATATTACAGTACAACAGTATACTGTATATATTTTGTATATTTAGATTTATATTACAACAGTATATATATTTTCTATATTTATATTACAACTGTATATATTTTGTATATTTAGATTTATATTACAGCAGTTTATATATTTTATATATTTATATTACAACATTATACTGTATATATTTTGTATATTTAGATTTATATTACAACAGTATATATATTTTCTATATTTATATTTATATTACAACAGTATACTGCATAGATTGTTTTTCTTTACATTGTAGGGAGACAACTCCTCTGGTGGACAAAATAAGTGAGGAGAATGATGAGAAGAGTGCATTAAGGGTCAAATACACTCTGCAGGAAAATCACAATCTCACTGTATCCGAGACCAGCATAAAGAAGATGAGACGCAGCATTGGATGGAAATATGGACGTGTGAGGTTAGAACTGGACAGTACAGGAGGTAAAAGTGTTGTTTAGGAAACTGTACTGTACCGCTAAATTTTTTTATTCCTTGTCATTACAGAGCGTACCCCATGATAAGGTACGCAAATAAAATCAAAAGAGTGGTCCAGGCCCAGGCATGGATCGACAGTGGGGAAAATTTCCAGGATTGCATCTTCACTGATGAGTCTACTGTGTCGCTGGAGAGATTTGCAACCTTTGCATTCCACAAAAGAGGTCGCGTATCTATGAAGCCGCGGCCAAAACACCCCGTGAAGCTGCTGCCTGGCGTGGACCAGGATGCATTGTCATCTTTGAAGGTAAAATATATCAAATATAATGTAGCCTTATGCACTGTACTTTACTAGTGTAGCCTTACTGTATGCACTGTACTGTACTATTGTGCAGTTTTTTGAGCACTTTTCTTTTCTTGTTATAGGAATCATGAATAAAGCTTTCTTCCAAGACAAAATTGCCCCTGAGATAGTGCAATACATCACACACGAGTTCCCGGATGGTCACCGTTTCTACCAGGACAACGATTCGAAGCACACCGCGTCAACAGCGCATATCCTTGAGCGCGGTATCAACTGCGTGAAGACGCCAGAGGAGTAAGTGCGGTAACCGTGTCTCATTTTTTTCCCACTGTTTTCACTGTGTACTGTATCTCTTAAACTAATTGTCCTTTTTTTCCAATGACAGATCGCCAGACTTCAATCTGATCGAAATGGTCTGGCATTAGCTGAAGGACCATATCTGGAAAGTGGTGAAACCCTCCAAAAAGGACGAGTTGGCGAAAAGCATAATGAGTTTTTGGAACGATGTACTCACCGTGAAACACTGCAATAAATATATAGACCATATTGCGACTGTGTTGTCCGTTGTGATCGCGCGTAATGGGCAAGCATCAGGAAAGTAGTACTGTACTGTAGTATTGTAAGTACAGTATGATACAGGTAAGTATGGCACAGATTTCTTCTTTCCTAATAGTCAGAGTATACAGTATTTACAGTTTTTTCTTTACAGAGAGAGCAGCACTAGCCATCTGTTACATAGTATTTAATAGTAGTCAGAGTATACAGTAGTTCCAGTATAGATTAGTTTGACAGTACTACAGTAACTGCCTACTAACTGCTCAATTTTTTTCTTTCCAGAGAAAGCAGCACCAGCCATCTACAGTAGTACTACACATCACACAATGCCATAATACAGTACGCACATAACTGCACTAATGTTTTGTTTTCTTGTCGTTTCAGGAAAAAAGGGTGGCCTAGGGGGAGGTGGGGTGTTGTGTTCAGTCTAATCTGTTTGTACAGTCAAATGTACAGTATATAAACAGCAGTAATGATGTACACAAAACTTCTACACTCTCAATGAACTACTGTACTGTACACAGAATAAGAAACAAGATAAAGACGGAAAAAAGAATATTACTATATATATATATATATATATATTATACATTACAGTTTATATATTATTAAATAATATTCTTATAAATGTGCATTATTCATGTTTATCAATGTTTTACAAATGTTTTCGAAATGTTTATCCAATTTCAATCTGCCAGAAGAACTTAATAAAGACTGCATTATGTATTATTCATGATTATTTTTATATTTGTATTTTTTGGTTCCTGATAAAAATAAATAAATATTTATTTACATTCCTGCTAATCATAATCATTGACAACACCCCCCCCACACACACACACCTACAGTACACCAATGAATAAGAATGAATGACAAAACAACATGAATCAGTTAATGGTTTTTTTAACTCTCAATTCTAACAATGCTGTGCAAATCAGATTTACATTTCAAAATCGAGAAGAGATTTTCCAAAGCGTTACCGTAAACAAAGCCTCAAAGGGTTGGGGGGTGGGGTGAGTCATGTGCAGTAATCAGCTGGCTCCCATCTCAAAGAGGATTACACGCAGGCGCAGTGAGGTGATTGACGCTCGGCTAGGGACGGATTAAAAACACAATGACAAGCTTCAGAAAATTAATGACTGTTGGTGCAGTAAGCAGCAAGCTCCCATCTCAAAGAGGATTAGAGTACACGCAGGTGCAGTGAGGTGATTGACGCTCGGCTAGGGACGGATTACATAGAGTAGAGTACAGTCATTTCAAAAGGCAGTTCATCATAATAATTTGATCTCTACACCCCCAAATACAGTACATAAAAAGCATACAAATCAACCATGTGCAGGCAAACGCACAGATTGAATATCATAATATCAAGATTGTTTTTGCGGGCTTGTGGATAAAAAAAGTTAAAAAATTTAAGTAAATTTTTTTTTTTTGGGGCACTCAAGCAAGCAGTGGTGGGTGAAGTTACAGGCGCATGAGCAGTAATCAACTAGCTCCCATCCTAAAGAGGATTATACACAGGCGCATAGAGAGGTGATGCTCTGTGCAAATCAAGGGGGGTCCTCTGGCGCGTTGCTCTGCTTGTGGCTCCACGGCGTTTAAAGCATATAAGTGAGGGAGAGAAGAGAGGGGACCACAATAAGGGACCAACACAGTGATTATACACAGCTCTTCGTTTGATTAGGGAGGGGGGGAGGGAGTGGGGGTGTTAGGAGATCAATGGAGATTAAAAGGTAATGCTGAATGAAAGGAGACACACTTACATCAAAATATCTAATATCTTGGATTCTTCTACTCTTCTCCTTATATAGCTGTGTTTTGTTGAGGGTGAGGAAAAACCTCCTGGTATCCTCCTTAGCAAAAAAATATAAAGGGAAAAAAATAGTGCAATAAAATTTATTAACAATAGAGAAAAAGAGATTGAACACTTACAAGCGGCCGATAATTTCAGGCATAGAGAGGAGATGCTGCCAGACTCCACAACAGATCCCTTCCTGGGTTGGGGTGGTTTGTCCTGGCTGTTTCCCTGTTGGCAGATGGTTGCTGTGTTGATCTTCACTTCGGGTGGCTAGGGTTGAGAGTTTCCAAAAGCCCGTGCACAGGCTATGTCCTCCTCAAAACGGCCTGTCCCTCAGCATACACAGATACAGCTCCCTGCTCCGGTGCGCGTGCGCATGCGCAGACGGCGGGATCGCCGAGCCAAAGAATACAGGGGAATCAAGTCCTCACTACGGTGGCTTGTAATGGCCAAAGAACGTTAAACGCGTTTCGCCAATGCTTCCTCAGTGACGTGTATAGGCAAAAGGTAGCAGCAGTCTTATATACACTGTAGAATCGTCAATTTAACTCCAAGGGTGCTGGTTTTACTCTTGACATAGGTGTAGGTCCTTAAACTCAATTGCTCATACTTTGTTGACTTGGTATCATAATACAAATTATACAAAGTGGTTAATTAGTTAAATACAACATGATTAAGAACAAATGGCATGCCTAAAAAACTTTAATGGTGGCAAGCCTCTTGTGTGAAATACTATTTAATTAAAACAAGGAAGATAAGAGGGTAATTAGGAAGGGGAGAGAGTTTACTTATTGGCTATATTTCTTTAATTGTGATTAAAATATAAGTTATTGTTGCTTTAAAATAGTTTGATAAAACCTAGATTTGGCATTTAAAAGGAGGTGAGGCTACATTGTATTGTCTGGAAAAGTATTTGAACTTAGAAGAAACACAGAAAAAGTTTTTAATTGATGGAATTGGTTTTATCTTGAATCACAATACCTTTTGGTTCGAGGGCAACTACTTCCTGCAAAAAAGAGGGACCGCAATGGGTACCAGGTTTGCCCCCAGCTATGCCAACCTCTTCCTTGGATGGTGGGAGGATCAAATAATCTGGCCAAATAAGATGTGGGAGGCAAACCTGGTACTCTACAGGCTCTATATAGATGATATCATCATCATATGGAAAGGCGACCCTGAATCTCTACATACCTTTTTTAATACAATCAATATCAATAATTTGAATTTAATTTTTACCTATAATATGAGTTCTACTGAGGTGATATTCCTAGATCTAGAGGTTTTTATCGATAAAGGTATTATTAACACTAAGACACATTTTAAAACAGTGAATTGCAATAATTTTATCAAAGCCAATAGCTGTCATAAGAGGAACTGGCTAGAAAATATCCCCTACGGCGAGTTTAGACGTTTAAAGCGAAATTGTACGCAACATAGTGACTTTGAACAACAAATAATACCAATGAAGAATACATTTCTGGAGAAAAAATATAAGATAAATACAATCGACAAAGCACTCAAAAAAGTAGGGGAGGTAGACAGACAGGACATGTTAGTCTATAAAGAAACAAAGCCAAAAAATAGAGACAAAGTTTTTATTCCCTTGATTACACCATATAGCACAAATTTTAAGCAAATAGAAGGTGTTTTAAACAAGCATTGGCACATTTTAAAACAAGACGACCTTTTAAAAGAAATAATCGGAAATAAACCAGCGGTTATTTATTCTAAAGCTCCAAATATCAAACAAAAACTCGTACCGAGTTTTTTACCCCCAAAAACTAAGAGCTGCTGGTTAGACCAATTAACAAAGGGTTTTAAAAGATGTGTAAACTGCAAGGCATGTGGAAACAATAGAACACCAGAGATTAGAACAATTTCCTTCAATTGCACTATATCTAATCTAGACTATGTTATTAAATCACACATTACTTGCGATAGCAAAGGTGTGATTTATGTACTACAGTGTAGTTGCAACCTGCAGTATGTAGGTAGGACAATTCGAAAATTGAAAACAAGAGTGGGAGAACACATAAGAAATATATGTAATGGTTTAGAGACTCATAGCGTCTCAAACCATTATAAAATCAAACACAATCAGAATCCTTCTTGTTTGAAATTCTTTGGAATTGAACTAGTAAAACCCAATTGGAGGGGAGGAGATTACATAAAGAAAATAAATAAAAGAGAATCCTTTTGGATTTTCACCCTCCAAACATTGGCACCCAAGGGGTTAAATATAGACATGGAGGTTACAGCTTTCCTACCATAACATCAAGTGACCTACTTACTTTAATAAAGATTTTTAAAAAACCAAGCAAAAATATACCTCAACAACATAATTTAGGATTATAAGTATCCTTAACCTAGGATAGAGGATATATGATATGTAAAAACACTGAAAATTTGTGTCCTTGTTAAATAAATGGCATCTCTAAGAATTTTTCCCTTAAGTCCTAGTATATTGGATTCATTGGTAATACCCATATTTTAGACCAACCTCCTTTTAAATGCCAAATCTAGGTTTTATCAAACTATTTTAAAGCAACAATAACTTATATTTTAATCACAATTAAAGAAATATAGCCAATAAGTAAACTCTCTCCCCTTCCTAATTACCCTCTTATCTTCCTTGTTTTAATTAAATAGTATTTCACACAAGAGGCTTGCCACCATTAAAGTTTTTTAGGCATGCCATTTGTTCTTAATCATGTTGTATTTAACTAATTAACCACTTTGTATAATTTGTATTATGATACCAAGTCAACAAAGTATGAGCAATTGAGTTTAAGGACCTACACCTATGTCAAGAGTAAAACCAGCACCCTTGGAGTTAAATTGACGATTCTACAGTGTATATAAGACTGCTGCTACCTTTTGCCTATACACGTCACTGAGGAAGCATTGGCGAAACGCGTTTGACGTTTTTTGGCCATTACAAGCCACCGTAGTGAGGACTTGATTCCCCTGTATTCTTTGGCTCGGCGATCCCGCCGTCTGCGCATGCGCACGCGCACCGGAGCAGGGAGCTGTATCTGTGTATGCTGAGGGACAGGCCGTTTTGAGGAGGACATAGCCTGTGCACGGGCTTTTGGAAACTCTCAACCCTAGCCACCCGAAGTGAAGATCAACACAGCAACCATCTGCCAACAGGGAAACAGCCAGGACAAACCACCCCAACCCAGGAAGGGATCTGTTGTGGGGTCTGGCAGCATCTCCTCTCTAAGCCTGAAATTATCGGCCGCTTGTAAGTGTTCAATCTCTTTTTCTCTATTGTTAATAAATTTTATTGCACTATTTTTTTCCCTTTATATTTTTTTGCTAAGGAGGATACCAGGAGGTTTTTCCTCACCCTCAACAAAACACAGCTATATAAGGAGAAGAGTAGAAGAATCCAAGATATTAGATATTTTGATGTAAGTGTGTCTCCTTTCATTCAGCATTACCTTTTAATCTCCATTGATCTCCTAACACCCCCACTCCCTCCCCCCCTCCCTAATCAAACGAAGAGCTGTGTATAATCACTGTGTTGGTCCCTTATTGTGGTCCCCTCTCTTCTCTCCCTCACTTATATGCTTTAAACGCCGTGGAGCCACAAGCAGAGCAACGCGCCAGAGGACCCCCCTTTTTTCTACCAGTATCCATACAGAGGTTGGTGAATCACCTCTGAGAGACTCAGGCTGCGGAACTGCATTGTGCCAAGGACAGGAGCCATATACTGAACAGTAGGATAACTCTTTTTTGGCGCAACTTTTCTCTCTCTCTATCATTATCTGTGTATTCATTTAAGTTTGCAGCCTCAAATATCCTACAATATGGAGAAAGCATCATTATTCTATACCAGGTCACACAGAGTCTCCATCCTGGAAGATGTATTTGATACCTCACAAGGAGAGGAGATGATTACAACTGACGAAATTTTAGATAGTCCTGGCATAGATGAGGAAAAAATGTTCTTTGAATTCCAGCATCTAGAAAAACTTCTGACAGAAGAAATAAAAGTATGTTGGGAACTAGCCGCAATAGAAAAATATATAGCGAAAGCCAGAATACCCAGGGGATTACGTTTATACAAAAATCCTACATTAGAACAAGATAACCCCACATTCATTACAGAGTGGAACAGGATACTAGATAATTGTTCATTTGAACTGATGCGGTTCATCACAATAACCAGGGGGGAGACACTAAAAAGGATTGACAAAGAAATTATTGATACCCAAAGAAATTTGGAGATATATGACCATCATGAAAAATTCAACCATTGTGAGATAGAAATTAAAGATAGATTAGATAAGATAGAAGAAACAACGAAAGACAATAAGAGGGCCAAATTTTTAAGGGATAAGCAAGATTACACAGAGAATAAATATAGAGATTATAAGACCAAAGATAAGAGCAACAGGGTAGCAGCACAACACAAAGAAAGAAGCCACTCAAGAACACCAGAAACAAGAGAAAAAAGAGAGAGAAGCAAATCAGTAAGAAAACAGAAACCTTATCATATAGATAAAGAACGGGAAAAAGGGAGAGATAGACATAGATATATAGAAACAAATAACCGTAAGGACAACAAAGACCATTTTAGGGAGAACAGAAAACATAGTAGATACACAGATTGGAAATTAACCAATAACAATAGAAGATATGGAGGAAATTCTAAAAATTATAAAGAAAAAGAATACCCTACTAGGGAAAAAAGGGATACAACTCCAAAAGAAAATCGCTATAGAAAAGATAGAGATTATGAGGGGGACATGAGAAATGAGAGAAGGGATGGTGAGAGATATAGATCACCATGGAGAAATGGTAATCAATACCAAAAGAGGGAACCCCCTTTTCTAGAACAAAGGAGAGGATGGGAGCGAGACAGAGAACCAGAGGGTTATTACCCACGGATGTGGAGAGCAAATTCGGGGATAACATCCAGGGAAGGAAGAGACGGAGGAAGAAGAGAGGCTGTAGAGGGGGGAAGAAGAGACTAATAAAAACAGACAAACCAATTATTAAGTCAGGAATATTTAATCTCAGTAAGCATGTTTTAAGCAAAGAAGAAGAAGGCATACTAAACAGAGGCCTTAACTTTGCTCCCACAAATAGGGCCTCTGCATTCCAAACATTTATGGATGCCCAGAAATACATACGGAGATTAACCTTAAAAAGGTATTTTGAAAAAACTAAAAATGATCATAGAGATACAGTCCCAACAAATATAGAAGATACATCCAATACCTATACACATACGTCCTTAAAAAACCCTTCATCCTTCTATCCAAGTTTCTGTAAGGGTCCCTATTTAGAGACCTTTCAGAAACTAGTGGAAGAAGACTTGAAAACAATAGGGGATAAAAAATCTAAAATAAGACCTAATTTCACAAAAAAGGAAAGAGCAGTTCTGGATGAATTGTCAGAGAACAAAAAGTTGGTAATCAAACCAGCAGACAAGGGAGGTGGAGTAGTAATTTTAAACACTGAAGATTACATAAAAGAGTCAGAACGCCTATTGGGGGATACTACCACTTATGTGAAGTTAAAATCCAACCCAATTGCACTCTACACCAAAGAATTAACAAAATTGTTAGATGAAGGCCTGGAGAAAGGTATTCTCCTCAAAAAAGAGTATGATTTTATAGCAACGAAGAATCCTAGAATACCGGTCTTCTATTATTTGCCAAAACGACATAAATCTTTAAATAACCCCCCAGGAAGACCCATAATATCAGGGATTGGCTCACTAACCCAAAACTTTCAGCTTACATTGATACCTTACTCCAACCTGCGGTTAAGAAGTTGCCTTCCTACCTAAAAGACACAACCCAAGTGATACAATCACTGGATAGGATAGAATGGAAACCAGATTATATACTCGCTACATGTGACATCACATCTCTGTACACATGTATAGACCATGCCCAGGGTTGTGAGGCTACATTGTATTGTCTGGAAAAGTATTTGAACTTAGAAGAAACACAGAAAAAGTTTTTAATTGATGGAATTGGTTTTATCTTGAATCACAATACCTTTTGGTTCGAGGGCAACTACTTCCTGCAAAAAAGAAGGACCGCAATGGGTACCAGGTTTGCCCCCAGCTATGCCAACCTCTTCCTTGGATGGTGGGAGGATCAAATAATCTGGCCAAATAAGATGTGGGAGGCAAACCTGGTACTCTACAGGCGCTATATAGATGATATCATCATCATATGGAAAGGCGACCCTGAATCTCTACATACCTTTTTTACTACAATCAATATCAATAATTTGAATTTAATTTTTACCTATAATATGAGTTCTACTGAGGTGATATTCCTAGATCTAGAGGTTTTTATCGATAAAGTTATTATTAACACTAAGACACATTTTAAAACAGTGAATTGCAATAATTTTATCAAAGCCAATAGCTGTCATAAGAGGAACTGGCTAGAAAATATCCCCTACGGCGAGTTTAGACGTTTAAAGCGAAATTGTACGCAACATAGTGACTTTGAACAACAAATAATACCAATGAAGAATAAATTTCTGGAGAAAAAATATAACATAAATACAATCGACAAAGCACTCAAAAAAGTAGGGGAGGTAGACAGACAGGATATGTTAGTCTATAAAGAAACAAAGCCAAAAAATAGAGACGAAGTTTTTATTCCCTTTATTACACCATATAGCACAAATTTTAAGCAAATAGAAGGTGTTTTAAACAAGCATTGGCACATTTTAAAACAAGACGACCTTTTAAAAGAAATAATCGGAAATAAACCAGCGGTTATTTATTCTAAAGCTCCAAATATCAAACAAAAACTCGTACCGAGTTTTTTAACCACCAAAAACTAAGAGCTGCTGGTTAGACCAATTAACAAAGGGTTTTAAAAGATGTGTAAACTGCAAGGCATGTGGAAACAATAGAACACCAGAGATTAGAACAACTTCCTTCAATTGCACTATATCTAATCTAGACTATGTTATTAAATCACACATTACTTGCGATAGCAAAGGTGTGATTTATGTACTACAGTGTAGTTGCAACCTGCAGTATGTAGGTAGGACAATTCGAAAATTGAAAACAAGAGTGGGAGAACACATAAGAAATATATGTAATGGTTTAGAGACTCATAGCGTCTCAAACCATTATAAAATCAAACACAATCAGAATCCTTCTTGTTTGAAATTCTTTGGAATTGAACTAGTAAAACCCGATTGGAGGGGAGGAGATTACATAAAGAAAATAAATAAAAGAGAATCCTTTTGGATTTTCACCCTCCAAACATTGGCACCCAAGGGGTTAAATATAGACATGGAGGTTACAGCTTTCCTACCATAACATCAAGTGACCTACTTACTTTAATAAAGATTTTTAAAAAACCAAGCAAAAATATACCTCAACAACATAATTTAGGATTATAAGTATCCTTAACCTAGGATAGAGGATATATGATATGTAAAAACACTGAAAATTTGTGTCCTTGTTAAATAAATGGCATCTCTAAGAATTTTTCCCTTAAGTCCTAGTATATTGGATTCATTGGTAATACCCATATTTTAGACCAACCTCCTTTTAAATGCCAAATCTAGGTTTTATCAAACTATTTTAAAGCAACAATAACTTATATTTTAATCACAATTAAAGAAATATAGCCAATAAGTAAACTCTCTCCCCTTCCTAATTACCCTCTTATCTTCCTTGTTTTAATTAAATAGTATTTCACACAAGAGGCTTGCCACCATTAAAGTTTTTTAGGCATGCCATTTGTTCTTAATCATGTTGTATTTAACTAATTAACCACTTTGTATAATTTGTATTATGATACCAAGTCAACAAAGTATGAGCAATTGAGTTTAAGGACCTACACCTATGTCAAGAGTAAAACCAGCACCCTTGGAGTTAAATTGACGATTCTACAGTGTATATAAGACTGCTGCTACCTTTTGCCTATACACGTCACTGAGGAAGCATTGGCGAAACGCGTTTGACGTTTTTTGGCCATTACAAGCCACCGTAGTGAGGACTTGATTCCCCTGTATTCTTTGGCTCGGCGATCCCGCCGTCTGCGCATGCGCACGCGCACCGGAGCAGGGAGCTGTATCTGTGTATGCTGAGGGACAGGCCGTTTTGAGGAGGACATAGCCTGTGCACGGGCTTTTGGAAACTCTCAACCCTAGCCACCCGAAGTGAAGATCAACACAGCAACCATCTGCCAAAAGGGAAACAGCCAGGACAAACCACCCCAACCCAGGAAGGGATCTGTTGTGGAGTCTGGCAGCATCTCCTCTCTATGCCTGAAATTATCGGCCGCTTGTAAGTGTTCAATCTCTTTTTCTCTATTGTTAATAAATTTTATTGCACTATTTTTTTCCCTTTATATTTTTTTGCTAAGGAGGATACCAGGAGGTTTTTCCTCACCCTCAACAAAACACAGCTATATAAGGAGAAGAGTAGAAGAATCCAAGATATTAGATATTTTGATGTAAGTGTGTCTCCTTTCATTCAGCATTACCTTTTAATCTCCATTGATCTCCTAACACCCCCACTCCCTCCCCCCCTCCCTAATCAAACGAAGAGCTGTGTATAATCACTGTGTTGGTCCCTTATTGTGGTCCCCTCTCTTCTCTCCCTCACTTATATGCTTTAAACGCCGTGGAGCCACAAGCAGAACAACGCGCCAGAGGACCCCCCTTTTTTCTACCAGTATCCATACAGAGGTTGGTGAATCACCTCTGAGAGACTCAGGCTGCGGAACTGCATTGTGCCAAGGACAGGAGCCATATACTGAACAGTAGGATAACTCTTTTTTGGCGCAACTTTTCTCTCTCTCTATCATTATCTGTGCAAATCAAATTCAAGAAGGGATTTTCCAAAGCGTTACCGTAAATAAAGCCTCAAAGCTCCCATCTCAAAAGGATTACACGCAGGCGCAGTGAGGCTTTGTAGCTCGGCTATGGACGGATTAAGAACACAATGTCAAAATTCAGAAAATTAACGACTCTGTGGAGAGGGGAGGTTGGGTGAGTCATGCGCAGTAAGCAGCTAGCTCCCATCTCAAAAATTATTACACGCAGGCGCAGTGAAGCTTTGTAGCTCGGCTATGGACGGATTAAGAACACAATGGCAAGATTCAGAAAATTAACGACTCCTTGGAATTTCAAATACTTGAGCTAGCATTCGTGGGGGAGGGGGCTACAGGGTACAGCTGCATGAAATTCAAAGCTAAAGACATACTTTAATTTCAAAAGGCAGTTCATCATAATA